>NW_023643254.1:0-38966 GCF_015228065.2 Penaeus monodon | reverse complement strand
TTTTTGTGGTTGTTGGGGTGTTTTTTTTGTTGGGTGGGGTTTTGTTTTGTTGTGGGTTTGTTTTTTTTTCCGGGGGCCGGGCCCCCGGGGGGGGGGGTTTTGGGGGGGGGGGCCGAGGGGCGTGGGGCGGTGTTTTATATTTTAAGTATTATATTTTTATAATTTTAGTTTTTCCCTAGCCCCTTGTTCGTACGACACTAAATTTGTTATTTTTCGCTGAAAACATTTTTCCCATTCTAGGAATCATACTCAATTTTGATGAATTGTTTGTACTTGAATTATTTTAAATGTTTGTTGTTTACTGATATTACTTAGGGAATAAAAGAATGCAAAGTATTAGTTATTATGTCTCAAAATTTCAAACAAAAGAGGAACATTACGAAATCAGCTAAAAAATGGCGGCCCCCTAAAGGTAGGCCACACTGCACGCGTTTTGCTAAAGGGGGAGGGGAGGGGGGATGCTAGGGGGGTAGAGGGAAGTGATGCCGTTCCAAGGGAAAGGGAAAAAATCGCGCGGGAATTATACTACTCAGTGAATCAACATACAGCTCAATACTTTAAAAGGAATTAGTGACCCTCAGAGAAAGGTGGCCCAATAAAAGTATTAATCATGATAAATAATCAAAAAGTAATATAAATCCTATATTACCAGCGTTTTTTTTGATGCAAAAACAGGGGCTAGCCCCCCCCCACCACCACCACCACCCCCGCAGAAAAAAAAAAGCACTTATTTTGCTTCCTAATCATGCTTTGTGGAACCCTGACACGCCAGCCCCTGACATTTTAACCGTCGTTTGGGTTTACCTAGGGGGGGGTACGGATAAGCTTGGGGGGGCCCCGCCGCTGCATGCGTTTTGGGTTTCTTGTTCCCAGAACTTCTAAAAACTTGCAGGTGGGCCCTCTCTTTTTTTTTGTTTTTTGACTTCGAACGTATACTTTGTTTAAAAAAATTTTTAGAATTCCTTTTTATAAAACGATATAATTTCAATAAAATAAAATATATTTCACCTTTTTATGAAAAGTACGTGCGGATAAGTAAAAAAGATTATGTAAAACTTGATATAAAGTATGTAAAATTGTTTTGACCATAAAACACATTTTGTAAACACAGCTGAAATTTTTTTAGATCTTCTCGAATTTTTCGTTGGTCATTGGACACTTTTTGGTACCTGAATATGCCCCAAAGGGTAAATGTAAATGTAGAACAAAAACTATGACTATGCTGCCTGTGCATTCCCCTTTTGTGGCATATCGAAAAGCGATGATTACAAACGCAGTCATGCGAAAGATAACCCAACCCCACCCACTAACCTAGGTCCTTTGGTCAATGATTTTACTGTAATTTTTAATATAATTTTGTTGGTAGAGCTGACATTTTTGTAAAAGCTCATCTTTTCGTTTTCCAAAAAATTTTACTGTGAGAATTTCTTTGGGGCCATATCACATCATAATACCGTAAATATTTGTTAAATCACATTACACCCTGGTTTTAAATTTTAAAAATTTAAACATTTTGCCAGCCCTTTAAAGCAAAGATATCCTCATGCACCTCGTATTAATAATTTGCTTACAGTGCAGCACAATGTGAATTTCCCCTTTCCCACTTTCAAAACAAACACCGGGGACTCCCGCGTGGGCTTTTGTTTATATAGAGTCTTTGGGAAAATGCCGGCGGGAAAAGAAGTTTTATTTACACAGCACACACACAACACACAACACACCACACACACCCACCCACACACAACACAACACACACACCCCACACAACACACCAACATACACACACACAACACACCCCACAAACAACACACACACCACAGTACATAAATTTGTGTGTTTTGGGGTTTTTGTGAAAAAACCTGTAATTTTAAATATGTCCACACCAAAAACACACACACACACCAACACCACAACCCACAAACACACCCCACACACACAACACAAAATGCAACACACACACACACACACTTTTAAATTTGGGGTGTGTGGGCGTGGTGTGCATGTGTTGTGTAAGATCAAGACAAAAGTATATTCTACTGCATTTTGACCTTTTGTTCTGTTATCAAAAAATAAAACCCATAAAAAATTAATAGCGCTCCTTTCCTTTGTTTTCCCCATGAACAGAAAAACCCGGGGCATCACTACCTCGGCCTTTCCCGCCCTTCCCTTGTGCGTGATATTTTTGCTAAACACTCCCTAATTTTCCTCTTAAATTAAATTTAAAACCCCAAAAACCAAAAGAAAGCCGAACTGTACAAAAAACGCACAAACCAGGTGACACCCACCCCCTTCACCCCCACCCTCCGTGTCGTTCCTTTCCCCTTTTCCCCCCCCTGTTTTGTTGACCTTTCCCACACAAATTTTAAAAGTTTTTTCTGCCTTATTACTTATCACTTAAGGACACTGAACTCTGACCCCCACCACAGTGCGACAGAATTTCTTTGTTTTCAGCACAAATCTTTGGAGACAGAGGGAAATTTCACGACTCATTTTGGACACCGAGGGATTGGTCACGGAAGATATTTTTCTTACGGTAACCCTCTTACAGCATGCTCTGATTTGTCTTTTCGCCGTTGCCCACGTTCCATCAACAAAAAGACCTGTCCATATTTCGTTCTTCTTTGAATTTCGTTGTTTTTCTTTGCATACACCCCCCAGAACCTTTTGTCTTTCGGAAATTATTATTGCGGCCAGCCCCCACGCAGTTTTTCCCTTTTTGCCCCGGCACATTATTTTTTCTCTCCAATTTCCGAGCAGACTAGCGCTCCCCGACCGCTTCCCTCGCTCACACATCACATTGCCCTGCTCCTTTTTTTGACCTCTCCCTCCTGTATGACTTTTCTCCCCTTCGTCTTTTCCCTACGTCTAAATACAGTTCATCTTTAACACCTCTATCACACAATTATTTTTGGGGCCTTTAAACCCTTTTATTTTGGTTATGGTTTTTTATGTATCGTGCTTAGACACCATTTTATTGTCTCCATTATTATGTTGGGGGTGGTGGTGTGTGTTGTGGTGTGTGTGTGTGTGTGTTTATGTATGTATGTTGTATGGTATATATGTTGTAGTAGGTATATTTTATTAGCATGATAATATATATTTTTGTGTAATATATTATATATTTATAATATATAACATATATATATATATATTAATTATATAAAAATATTATATATATTGTTAGCCCGTTTTTTTGAAATTGTATTTTTCACCAATATCATTTGTTTTTTATCTTATCCTACTATTTTAATTTTTTCCCCCTTATTGCCATTTTAAAACTTAGTAGTAAGGTTTTTGCTGCGCTTCTCCATTCTCCGACTTTTTAGGGGGGGGCCGTTTTCAGCATGACCGAGAGCGTAAGGCTCTCACATAAAAATTAATTTACACTATTTTGCCCTATTGCTTGCTGGGTTATCACATATATAACATATTACATACAACCCAAAACTTTGCAACATCTCCTGTTTACACGAACACATCCTTTCTCTCCACTTTCCCAATAACGCAAAACCTTGCCGAAATTTCCCCGTAGATTGTATAAAGGGGGCCTTCGAGCGACAGCAGACGCCTAAGCACGCTGTAGGGGCTTTGCCCCATTTACTACTCCTCTCTCTCCTATTTAACCGCAAGGGGGGGGGGCCCCGGAGCGCTGAACATACACACACACGCGCACACACAACACACACACACAAAACACACACCACAAACACACACACACACACACAAATATAATATTTATAAATTATAACTAATAAAAATAATAAATAAAGAAAAAATAAAATTAATATATAAAAAAATATTATGATACAATAATTTAATATAAATATATATAATATTAAAAAATTAATATATATATATAATATATTTTTATAATATGTACAAGCACAACCCAAAAAACCAATATTAAAGGTGTGGGGTTTGTATTTAATATATTATTAAAATAATATATATATATTTTATTATATAATATATATTATGTCAAACACACAAAATAACACAATATTTTTTTTTGGGATTTAATTTTATATATTATAAAATAAAGATATTATAATAATTTAAAATAATTATTATATTTTAAAATAAATTTAATAAAATATTTTATTTTTGTTTTTTGGTTTTGAAATAATAAATTTAAAAATATAAAAAAAACAAAAAAAAATTATATTTATATTGTTTTTTTGGGGTTGGGTGTTGTGGGGCCCTTGAACAAAAAAAACCCTATTGCCCAAACCGGGGGCAAACCAAAACAAAAAAAAAACCAGCCAAACCCCCAAAAAATACGGTATAAGTGTAATTTTTAAAAAAAATTTTTAATTGGAGACTATTAAAAAGGGGGGGTCCAAAAAATTTTTTTTTGGGCCCCTTTAAACACCATTTTAAAAAAAGGGGGGAAAAAAAAATTTTTTTAAAAAAATTTTTAAAATATAAAAAAAATTTTAATATTTAAAAATTTTAATAGAAAATTTTAAAATAATTGATAAAAATTTTTTTAAAAAAAATTTTTGGGGTTTTAAATTTTTTTTAAAATATTTTTAAAAAAAGGGGAAAAAAATTTTTTTTAAAATTTTGGGGAAAGGGGAATGGGGGGGGTTTTTTGGGGTTTGGGGGGGTTTTCCTTAATTTCATCTTTTTGGGGAAAAAAAAAAACAAAAAAAAAAACCCAAAACAAAACAAAAAAACCCAAAAAAAAAAAAAAAAAAAATGAAATAATAATTTTAAATAAAAAATATAATTTTTAAAATTATAATTTTAAATAGAAAAAAAAAAACATAATATTTAAATAAAAATTTTGGGTTTTTTTGGGGGGTTACACAAAACAAAAAAAAAACCCCCCAAAAAAAAAAAAAAAAAAAAAAACCCACCACAAAAAAAAAAACATTAAAGTTTTTTTTTAGATATAAATATGGGAAAGATTTATAAAAAAATTTTAAAGTTTTTTTATTGTGGTCCCCGGGGGGGGGTTTTGGTTGGTTTTTTGGTTTTTGGGTGTGGGGGGGGGGTTTTGGGGTGGGGCCTTAAAAAGACTCAGCCTGCAGGTTCAAACCCCCATGGATTTTGGGGGGGGGGGTTTTCAAAATTTTTTAGGGGGGGTTTTAATATATTGTGTGTGTGGGGTTTGTGGGGTATTTTTTTTTTATAAAAAAAATTGATTTTTTTTTTTTAAAAAAATTTAATACAGGAAATTCTTTTTTTTCAAAATTCTTGGTTTTTTGGGAAAAAAAATTGGGGCACCCCTGTGGTGCCCAGGGGGGGGGTGTTTGGTCATGGGTTTTAAACCCCTGGTGGTAAGAATGACGAGCAAAAGCAGCACCTTGCGGCACCCCTGAGGGCACTTGGCAGAAGACTGGAGAAGCTGCAGGGGTTTCAAACGCCCTTTATCGGCATCCTTTCGAGAGGGGCCCCTGTGAAATTTCTTCGATTTCCTTTTTATTTCGAGGAGTTTTAATGTTTGTATTTTAAAAAGTTTTTTGTAGTTATTTGGATATGCTGTTTATTTTTTTTATCATTTTCAAGTAACAAAAACAACAAAGGGAAAAAAAAATATAAAAAAAAAATAAATAATATAATAAATAAAATAATAAAAATAAAATAATAATAAAATAATAATAAAGAAGAAAAAAAAAAAATATATATATATTAAATATATATATTAATAATAAAAATTAACACACACACGCCAAAACACACAACACACACACCCCCCACACACACACACACCAAACCCGAACAAAAACACACACACACACCACACAACACCAACAACCCACACAACACCAAAACACACACCCTATATATATATATATTAATATTTTATAAAATTTTAATATTAATAGTTATATACTAAATTTTATTAATATATATATATAATTTTTTATATATATTTATTGTGGTGTGGTGTGTTGTGTTTTTGGGTTTTTGTGTGGGTGTGTGTGTGTTGTGTGTGGGTTTTGTTGTGTGTTGTGGTGTGTGGGGTGTGTGTGTGTGTGTGTTTTTGGCGGGTCTACGTAAAAGCCACCTTTCCAGCTCACCTGAGAACAAGGTCCCCAAGGGAGAGTGGTCCGGGCTGCGGGCCCGGACCCGTCGAGGAGAGGCGGATCCAGGGGGGGGGGAAGGTGGTTTGCGGTTGGGGGGGGAAAAACGGGATAAGGAGAGAAAAAAAATTTTAAAAGGGGGGGGGAAAAAAAAAAAAAAAAAATTATTTTAAGGGAGAAAAAAAATTTTTAAAAAAAAGGGCGGGGGGTTTTTTAAGAAAACAGAATGCTTTATACGCAACCCCAAAACCCCCACAAAACAAAAAAATTGTTCTTAACAAAGATTCTATTTTCCCCCTTTTTAATTAAATGATAGAAATCGCAACGATTTTTTTTTTTCGTTTCCCTTTTATGATCTCAAAATCCCGCTGTTTTTAAAAATAACCTTTTCACCAAGAGGGAGCAAAAGCCCCCCGGTCAAACTCTAAACCGGTTGACACACGGACGACTGACAAAAACCGAATTTCGAGAAAACTCGTGCGTTGCAACATCCATAAAAAAAAGCACAAATCCTTACATTTGTTGTCATCTTCAATGTCTCATTGAAGGCTTTCTGTCTGTATTTCTGTATATTATTAAGATGAGCGTTTTGGTTTCTTTACGCCAAGCACCCAAAAGTTTCCGGCGGGTTAAAATATCACACACGAGCCAAAGTTCAGGGACAGTCGCCGCCCCCCTTTTGCACGCGCCCTAAAGAGTGGAAAGGGATTTACGGACGCCCCGCACCCGTCGCTTTTTCGTAGCAACTACGACAGGCAGGCTGTTGGTAGTTTTTTTATTTTTCATAATTAATAAATTTTTAAAAAATGCTTGATGCAGAACATTAGGGATGTTTTTTCCTTTTTTCATTTTGCATTTGAAAAAAAGTACCCCAAAGCTCAAAAATAAAAGTAAATAAAAAAAAAAAATAAAAAAAAATAGTTTTTACTTAAAAGAAAATAAAAACAGTTTTAAAAAACACTTTTTTTTTAATTTAAAATTTCAAAATTTCACAAAAATTTTTCCCCCCTGGAAAAAGGGGAAAAAAATGTTTTTTCTTTGTTTGTTTTTTTTCCTTTTTTTCCACATTCACCCCCCTGTTGGGTGTTGTTTTTTGGGGGTTTGTGTTTTTTTTGGTTTTTTTTTTTTGGGGGGTGGTTGTGTGTTTTTTTTTTTTTTAAAAAAAAAAAATTAACCTTAAAAGAAAAAATTACCCCCCTTAAAAAATTTGGGAAATTTTTTTAAAAATTTTGGGGCCTATAAAAATTTCCCTTTTTTACCCAAAGGAGGAAAAAATAAAACGAAAAAATTTTAAAAATTTTTTCTGTTTTTAAATTTTCATAAATTAAATCCCCATTTTTTTAAAATAAAAAAAAAATTTTAAAATATTTTAAACCCCCAAAATATAGGGGTTGAGGGGAGGTAACCAAAATTTCTCCCCCCTTGGGATCGGGAAGGAAGGGGTTCTTTTGGAAAAGTTGATTTTTCTTTATAAAACCCCCCCAACCCCACATAAAAACCCAAAAAAAAGGTTTTTAACAAAATTAAGGTAATATTTTATAACATTTACAGTTGAAAGGGTTTGTTTGTGTTAAAATTTCTTATAAAAAATAGTTAAATTAAAAAATTTTTATAAAAAATATTTAATTTATTATTTTTAAAAAAATTTTAAAAATTAAATTAAAAATTTTTTAAAAAAAAAATTTAAAACCCCGGGGTTTTTTAAAAAGAAAGGGGTAAAAAAATTTTCCCCCCCCGGGGGAAAAAAAAATTTCTGAAAAGTTTAGAAATTTTTTGGCCCCTTAATTGGGTTTTCCCGGGGCCTAAATTTTCCTTGTAACTTTCAAAAAAATATTTTAAAGGGGAAAATATAGTGGGAAAAAGGATTAAGAGCAATTTTCAGGTTGCTTTGGTCTTGGGCGGGTTTTTAGTTTTTTTTTGGGGGGAATTTTTTTTTTGACCCCGTTGCAAGGAATTTTTTAATTTATAAAGGAAAAAAGTGACAAAAAAACCCCAAAACCCAAAAAATTTTACTTTTTTACTTTTTTACTCCCTAACTTAAAAATTTTTTTTTTTAAAAATTTAACTGAAGGGGATTTTCCCAAAAGCCCCACAGGGGGGTTTTGGGCCCTGGGGGTCCCCCCAAAACTTTGGGGGATATAAAATTTTTAAAAGGTTTTTAATTTTTGGGAAAATTCAAAAAAATTTTTGGAATTTTAAAAAAAAAAATCTTTTCGAAAATTATGTCTTTAAATGAATAAACCCCCAAGGGTTAAAGGCTACAAAAACTTTCGATTGGGGCCCAAATGGAAGGGAAGGGGGAAATTTTCACAAAAAATTGGAACAAAAAAGAAATAATAAATAAAAAAATGGGTTTATAACCCCGGCGTTTAAGTGCCCCTGGAAATTCCCCCAACCAAAACCCCGGGAAAAACTTTTTTTTTTTTTTATTTTAAATAATGTTTGTTTTTAAAAAAAAAAAAAATTTTTAAAAAAAGTAAAAAAAAAAGGGAAAACAAAAAAAAGAACCTGGGTTCCCCAACCCCCCGGCCACTAAGGGGGCGAAAAAAATTTGGGGAAAAGATTTTTAAAACCCCAACCCTACGCCCCTTAGTTTTTGAATTCACACCAAAATTTTCCTGCCCCCCCCCCCCCGGGGCTACAAACCCATTTTTTTTAAAATGGAAAAACAGCTTTAAAAATTTTTTTAAAAAAAAATTTTTTTTAAAATTTCAAAGGGAGAAGAATGGAAAAAAACCCCCTTAAAGATTAAAAAAAAAAAAAAACCCTAAAAGAAAAAAAAAAAAAAACCCTTTTTAAAAACCAATTTTTAAAAGTTTTTTTAAAGAAACCAAGGTACAAAAAAAATTTTTAGGTTAAAAAAGGGGAAAAACCCCCCAACAAAAAACCCCAAAAAAACCAAAGATCATAAAAAACCCTTTAAAAAAAAAAACCCAAAAAAAACAATTTAATTAAAAAGACAAGGGAAAAACGCCCTTAAGTTTTTTTAAAAAAAATTTTGGGCCAAAATTAGAAATTTGGCCCTTTACCTGTAAACCGGAAAAATGGTTAAAGGTTTAAAATTTGGAAAAATTTACCAAAACCCCAAACAAAAAAAAAAACCACCCCCCAAACAAGAAAAAAACCAAAACACACACCCAAAAAAAAAAACCCCCAACCCCCAAAAACACACACACGGTAAGGTTAAAAACGGGACACGCCAAAATAGTCTGGGGTCGCCCAGGGTAATTAAATTTTCCCGCTAGTGCCCCGCCCAAAGTTATTTTAATTCTTCACCCCTTTCCCCTTCAACGGTGATTCCTTCAATGCGGGGGCTCATCTTCTTTGGCGAAAAGAGGGTAACTCGGACTTGTCCCAAAACCATTAGTACGGTAATATAGAGAGAGGGCTAGATTATACAAATTTGGGGGTTCCCCAAAAAGGTACCTACATACGCACATACACACACACCACCTAAAACCGACTGAGGGAAGAGAGATAAAAACAAAAGCAAAATTGAGGGGGAAAAAATGCATGTGGGGGAAAATCAAGAAAAAATTTTTATAAAGGTTTTTTTGGCAATCCGTGATCGGGAAGACCCCTTTTGCTATTTTTGCAAGATGGTCATTTCACAGCTGTTTATATGTAAATAATATCACCCCCATCTTTTGGGGAAATTATGAGGTTTTTTTTAGATAAAAACCCAATCATGTTTGTATGACATTAAATTTTGTTTCCCATTTTTTTTCGAATAAAAAATTTTATCCAACTAAACAGGGGTGCCCCAAAATTACCAATGAAGTTGTTCTTTAATTGTGGAAATTCATTTCTGTTAAGGAGTGGAAAATTTTTCGGTTCCCAGGGACCCGGGGCTGTTTTCCAGGGGATCCAAATGCACAATAAGAACCCCCCGCCAGCGGGGGCGGGGTAAATTTTTTATATTGACCTCTTTTGACCGGGAGTTCGTGAAAGGACCAGCGG
Organism: Penaeus monodon; assembly: GCF_015228065.2. Lineage (NCBI taxonomy): Eukaryota > Metazoa > Arthropoda > Malacostraca > Decapoda > Penaeidae > Penaeus > Penaeus monodon. The sequence continues at coordinate 28,974 of NW_023643254.1, read as the reverse complement.
GGGTAAGGTCGCTTCTCTGGGCCTGACCGGGGCCTCCCCCGGGGGGCCTTTGCCCTTTAGAAAAAGTGTGCGTGTGTTCACCCCTTTCGGGGTTTTTTTGGTCCCGTCAGCCACTGTACGAGTACGCATGCCTTTTACAAAGGTGGGGGCGCGGGGCCGTTGCATCCTTTTTCAGCCACGGACACACCCCCTCCGAAGAAAAAATCCGCTCGACCGCTAAAAAGCCCATGCGAAAAAAAAAAAAAAAACACGAAAGTACATTTTTGGGGGGCCCCCTTTTCTTTTCTTTTCCCTTCCCCTGTGTTAAGCCGTTTCTTTTTTTGGGTTAAAAGGTGCTAAAATGACGGCAAAGGGCACGTTCCCACTTTTTCTTCCACCTCAGATCGTTTTCCCCTGCGTCGGTAGTGACAATAAACCCATGAATATCGTTCTTTTATTTTGAATTAAAATTATTTTCCCCGTTTTTAGAGTTTATATTTTTTCATCTGAAACGAATTTAAAAGGGGGTTCGTGTTTTTTTTATCACGAATCCCATTTCTTTTTTCTCGTTCCTCCCCTGCCCCCGACCTGACCGTCCCTTTTCTTTTTTTTTTTTTGGGCATTTGGGGGATTAGAAAAAGGTTAAATTTCCCCTGTCTTACCGACCCATTTTCCTTTTCCTTTTTGTCGGTGGGGGGCGGGGGTGGGTAAGTGACCATTTGGGTTTCCCTCTTTTTTGGAAGCAAAAATCTTGTTACTTGCTTTTTGGCGACCTTCTATCGGCGCTAGACAAAGGTAACAAAAATTGTATTATTTGGTATACTTAGGATTTCCCCCCAATCATAGGCCAGGATTCCATTTTTCCCCCGGGGTTGCTTAAAACGCCTAAAGACTGCGTTTTCGTTGGGTTCCTCCCTTTGAGTGGGGGGGGACCCCGGTTAGGGCCGTTATTAATTTGAGGGACTGGGGTTTTTTAACTTTTTCCCCCCCTTTTAACACACCTTTCTCACCCTTTGAAGTCGCTTGCTTTTTTGGGACCCCCCAAGGGTTTTTGTGGATTTCGTAAAATTTTATACCTTCGGGGGATTTTGCGAGCGCCATTACAATAGCAGAAGAGCGCAGGTTTATATTCCGGCTCGAGTCGCTTGGGCATATAGGCTTTTGGGTATGGGTCCCCCCGTTTTGAGTTTATTAAATTTGACGTGCAAAGCAAAGGTACTCGCTTCAGTTTCGCCCCGAGAAGTTTTGTTTGATAAAAAAGGGGCGAATTTTTTTTCCAGGTCACAACATGGTACTTCGTGCTATATTAGTTGAATTAAATTTGGGGTGTTGAAATAATCTTAAATAGCTAGCTTGCTAATTTTTTATTTTTTATAGTGAACTTAATTTCGGTTTTTGGATTCATTCTCTGGTGGGCCCCGCCTTTCCCTCTCATTAACGTAGCGCACCACACATGCAAAACACCAAACCCTCCCCTCACTCACACACGCGGGGACAAAGACACTGACCCTTTTTTATTAATAAGGTGGTGCTGTTTAGTGCCCGGGGTAAAAGATTTATTATGTATTTCTCTTAAACCGCAATTTTGTCCGTCTGACGATGGTTGTACAATAAAAATACAAAATTCATCTTTCTTATTGTTGACGACAGGTTAAAATAGTCTTCGCGGGGTCGCCGTTTTCGTTTCCCTTATCTAATTCCCCAACTACAGAGACGGGGGGTAGTTCAATTCGGTTTCCGGGGGGACCGTACTTTTAACCTCCCCTTTTCTATTTTCTTTTTTATCTTTTTTGAAAAGTAAAAAAAACCAAAAAAAAAAGACGAAAAATAATTTTAAAAAACCAACATTAAAAAAAGAAAAAATTTTAAAATAAAATAGGGGAGGAAAAACAAACCCCTTTTTTCTGTTGCCTTTTTTTTCTTTACTTGGCTCCCCCGACTATATTTGCAGTCGGCCAGCGGCCCGAAAAGGGGAACCGCTACAGTTCCCCTCACCTTAGGATGGTGGGAAGGGGCGTCACGAACATGTTAAAAGGCCCCCGGACCCAGTTTTCGTTTGAAAAAAGGGTTACGCCGTCCCATTTATGGGGGGCGTTGCCTGCCGGACTTTTCCCCAAAATCCAGCGAACCAGCACCTTTGGCAGGACCCCTCGCCCCAAATGCGTGCTAGGGGCGCCCGGCGGACCCTGCAGATCGGCAACCCAGGGGCCTAGCGATATAAACCCCCCCGAGATCCGCGCCGAGTTAGGGCCCGGCCCGGAACAGGAGGTCAAAACGAAACTGAATCAAGGGACCTGTGCGAGACTTTCGAGGGGCGTGGGATAATCGAGGACGACAGATTAAACCGGGACCGGAGATGAGGGGGCAGGGACGACAGCCACGAAGTTGAACCCGGACAACGCACGAGAACGGGGACGACAGCAAAATTAGGTCACCTTGAGGCGCCCCGAGGGCGAGGCCCCCGAGTAGGTGGGAGCAAAAATATGGGAAATTTTTTTTTTGTTACAGGATTGGGGTAATTCTATTTTTTGGGTTTCCCGGGACCCCGTGGCTGTTCCCCCGCACTAAAGGGCAGCTCCGCCCCCTCTCCGGGCAGTGACCGGACCTCCGCGCGGCCCCCATTATAACTAAATTCTTGTGTGTTTTATATGCGTGGTATCAACTCTCAGAAAAAAGAGTCAAAACCGTTAACAATATAATACCTCTGTTCACCCTGGGACTAAGGATGATAGCCTTTTTCAAAGGAGAAGAATCTTTTTTGTGGTTTTTTTTTGCTTGGGATGTTGAAGCCTACAAGATTATAAGTATATTGAATATTAAATTTAAGAGGGATTTCACACACACACACACCCCAAACACACACCAGCCGCACCAACCCCACAACCACACGCACCAACACCCCCAACACACACAACCACAACACCCCGACCCGCACACACACACACACGCACACACACACACACACACACACAACCACACACCACACACACCCCAAAGCACACGCCCCCACCACAACACCACACACCACACACCCCCCAAAACCACACACACACACACACCAACACACACCACACACATATAATAATATAATATATTATAATTTTAAATATATATATATTTAAATTTTATATAGTGTGTGTTTTGTGGGTTGTGTGTGGTGTGTGTGTGTGTGTTTTGTGTAGATGGTACACACACAATATATAGAAGAAAAATATAAACAGATATAATTATTGTATGTATGTTTAATATATTAAAGGGGATTATAATGGTTACCTATCTTATTGTATGTATCTTTTCTTTTAACGGAGGTTCATGTAAGATATAGTTTTTATGTAAGAATTAAAAATTTTAAAAACATTATATTTTGGGATATAATAGTGTTGTGGTACACAATGTATACACATTTTATTTTTACACATAAACATCTATATGTAAGGGCCATGGAGTGGTGTAAAAAAGTTTTTGGCAGTGGTTCTTAACCGTTTAAAGTCACGGACCCTTTAAGAACGGGTAAAGCTATGGACCCCCCTTCCCAACTTGCATCAGAGGAAATGTAGTTTATTTTAATATTTATTGTTCTACATATAAGGAATTGCACAAAACGTGTGAATCTTTAAATTAAACAGTTAAAAAAATAAACGACCCCAATTTAAAATCGATTAGTTCTTTTTAAAGTCATTTTTCCATGAATGAACAACCCTTTTTAAAACAATATGTGCTGTTGATGCCCAGTAGGTAGTTTCATTCTTTTACTCAAGTGAGATGGGAATTTTCTTTTTTTTGGTTGTAAAGTGTCGAATGACACGTGTAAAAAGATTTTTTTCGGGTACCAAATCAGTCGGTTGGTTTTACAAACTACGATCGCAAAAACTTTCCCCCAGCTCTCGGGTTTTTATTTGGTGTTACACAGTTCCCTTTGTTTTTAGTGAACTTGGGATGCAAAAATAGTTCTACTTTTTTTGGAAATAGGGTTTTGATAAATTCCAGTCGAAAGTACGACAAATTTAATCCATTAAGATACTGGGATCTCATCCCCGAGGGTTTTTATAGTTCTCACTTTTTACGGGCCCTTCCCTTGAAAAGAGCTAATGGCTGGAGACCCAGCCTATAATCATGGGAAATAAATTCCTCAGTAAGTTTATAAAAATTTGGGTAAAACGCATTAAAAAAAATATTCAACCAATAATACTTACTGGAAATTTTAAAAACTTTTTAAGTGTGGGAACATGATAACACAGACTTCTGAAAACAAAAAAATGTTCCATAAAACCCTCTTCTATTTTCCCCCCTTTCCCTCCCTTTCTCCCCGCCCCCATCTCTTTTCTCTCCTCTTCTCCCCCCCGCCCCCCTCTTCTCTCTCTCCCTTCTCTTCTTTTCCTCTCTTCTCTCTCTCCTCTCTCTCTCTCTCTCTTCTCTCTTTTTCCCTCTCTTTCATCCCCTTCTCCTCCTCTTTTTCTCTCCCCTTTTTCCCCTCTTCTCTCTCTCTCCCTCTCCCTTTTCCTTTTTTCCTCATTTTTTTTTACCTCTCTTCCCCTCCCCTTTCTTTTCCCCCCTTGTTCTCTCCTTTTCCCCCTTCCCTTGTCTTCCTTCCTTTCTCCTCTCTTTTCTCTCTCTCTCTCCCCTCCTTCCTCTCTCTCTCTTCCTCTCTCCCCTCTCTCCCCCTTTCTCTCTTCTCTTTTTTCCTTTTTTTCCGTTTTTTTGGTTAGTATTTATCACGCTAAGCCTTTTTTTTTCTATTACTATATCCCAATAAAAGGATTTCTGTTAAACCTGGCGAAAAAAAATTAAAAAAGTTAATACATACTAGGATCCAAAATTTTGCTTTATGATACGAAAAATTTTTCTGTATAACTCTAAATTTTCAACAGACTTCTTGTAGGTTATCAAATATTTTCAATTTGGGAAAATGAGTAACCAGGAAAACCATGAATTTATCTATGCTTAAAGCTACTTTTTTCTTCCCCTAGGTTGTTTATTCAAAAGGGGGGGGGGGAGATAGATTCGGATTGAAAAGTGGATTTAAAAGTTAGCTTAAATCACGATAAAACCTGGGTCATTTTTTTGGGGTTTTGCTTATTTTTTTTTTACGCACGCATCCCCCCCCCCTTCTCTCTCCTCACTCTCTCTCTCTCTCTCTCTCTCTCTCTTCTCTCCCCTCTCTTTTCTCCCCCTCATCTCTTCTCTCTCTCTCTCTCTCTCTCCTCTCTCGTCAAAAGGAAAGGGGTGCCGACACGCCCCCTTTTTTTCGTTGACTTATTCTTTTGCAACTGAGGGAAATAATTCTTTTATAAATTTTCCTGCACTGTGTTCTAAAAAGACTATTTTAAATCCGAGGGGGGCTTTTTTACCTCGTGAATGAGATTACAAAATTTTTAAATAGAAACCCTTTTAATTTTAAAAGTAAGGACAGAAAAGACAGTATGCAGCTTATACGTTAAAAAAACCCAAAAATCACTGGAGTATATCAGAGGTCCAAACGTAAAATTTCTCCAAAATTAAAATTTTTTCAAAAACTTTGTTCCAACAGGAAGAATTTTCCACGTACGCCAAACACCAGAAGCAATTTTTGAAGTAGGGCAGCGTCTTTCCCCCCCCTCAAACCCCCCCGCTACCTAATAGACTTCACCTTTTTGTTTAAAGGCAATTTTAGATCTTCGGCTTCATGGAGGTGGAAGGAGGGCCCGGAGCGACCCCAACATCCCTCCATTGCTCGATATTATCACGAAGAAAAGACACGCAAGGTGAAAGTTTGGATTTTTTTATTAGTGTTAAACTGAACCCCCTTGCGGAATTAGGTACGTTTTTAGGGTTTTTTAAAAAAATTTATCAACTGCATTTACGTTGAAGTGTTGGCTTCGGAGGGGGTGGAAAAGCGGGAAAGGGTTTAATTTAAAAGTCAGCATTAGACCCTGTCCGTCAATTCATTCGCTCAAATGGGAAAAACTTATGAAAGGGAAGAGGTACCTTGCAAATGGATTCCTTGCTTATCCAAACCACTTTATGGCTTTCAGGTCGACCTATAAAGTTTACGGGGAAAACAAAGTAAACGCAATTGATTTTGCAGTTACACCTATTTATTCACTCATTAAATAATATTATTTTAATGTCATCTTTTTTGAAATGAAGTTAATTTATTGCCCTCACTAGCAAAAAAAAATATTAATTGGAAATGGTATGCACAATTAACCTTCCTTTTAGAGATTTGTATATAAGTACACTACAGATAGATGAGGGTAATGTATTTGAAAAGAAAGGGTGGGAATTTTAATTAAAAAATATTTGTATATATTTTATCAAAAACGGACAGGTATTTTGCTGTGACCCAGTTTTTCCCGTCCCCGCACGCCCGGCCCCGGGGCCTTCCCCCGGGTTTGACGAGCCATCCCTGAAGGGCCCAAACCTTCCCAGATCCACCTGGCGAGGGGGACCCGGATGACGTCGTTCTCCAAACAGCCCCCCGGGCCCAGACGAGACCTGGGGGGGAGTGTCAGTGAGGGCTTTAGCAAAATTTTTGGGCGAAAATTTAAAATTTCCCCCTTGGGGGTTTTTCTTTTGAGACGGCGATTCTTCTACAAAAACGGAAGGTCCGAAGGGGTGGGTGTGGGGCCCCTTCGAGAGGAGGGTCCCCATGTCCCCCCCTTTCCTCGTTGGGCCCTTTGTAGTGTCGGACTTTTCCTACTCCCCCCCCACCAAGTGGCCCAGGGCATTCTCTTTCCCAGGTTAGTTTACCCGCAAGCCTTTTTTGGGAACGTTTTATTTTTAAAAGGGCGTGCCTTCACTGTAGAAAAACCCCCAGCCGTGACCATGGGTTTGTCCAAAACCCCTCCTCTATTTCCAACATTTTGGGCGCAGGGCGGCGGCCATTCGGCAAGCGGAATATGCCCAGCAAAATCGGCCCCAAAAGGGTTTTTTCATTTTAAAGAGGGCATATTCAATGTGTCTTAAAACCCCCCCCCGAAAATGGGAAAGGTGGCGGGCCGGGGGTTTGGAGGGGAAGGCAGGAAAATGGGGTCTGGAAATTTCGTTTAAGTAAGGCAGTGAAGAAATTAAAAAATTTGGGTTTTAAATGATTTAAAATAGATATTTCAAAAAAAAGTTAGAACTGTGAAGCGTTTACATTTACAAAAATGGGAAGAGTAATACCAGAATAAATCTTAGTAATTTCATAGCAATGACGTCGCGCTAAAAAAGAGCATTTTTTGTAAGATTTCACGGGTTTAGAGACAGGGGGTGTGGGACATCCTGCGTGAACCTCCCAAAGGCCAAGGGGAGCTTTTGGCCCACGTCGTGGCCCACGAGCTGGCGCCCCAGTGGTTCGGGGAACCTGGTGACCCCAAGTGGTGGGCGACCTCTTGGGTAAAGAGGGGGTTCCGACCTTCATGGCTTTCGTCGGGGGTTCTCATGGATGTGTGCCCCGGTTTTTGCCTCCATGCAAAAGGGGGGAAATTTTTTTTAAAATCAACAAGGGAAGTGGGGTGGGGACAGTTAAAAAAGAAATAAAGCAAAACAACCACACAAAAAACACACACCCACACACCCCACACACAAAAACACAAACACCCAACACACCACCTACACACACCCCCACACACCACACACAAATTTTAATATAATATAAATATATATATATATATATATAATATTATAATTTAATAAAATTTTATAATATATTTTTTAATATAATGTAAAATTTTATATTTTTATATTATATAATCCATATATAAAAATAAAATTATATATATATATTTTTAATAAAAATTATATTAATATATTATTATTTTATATACAAAACCATATATTTAAGAAAAAAAAGAAGAGGGGGTTTTAAAAGTACCCTAGGGGTTTAAATTTTTTTAATTTTGGCATTTATTAATGTTGTTTTTTAATTTTTTTTCGTTTTTTTTTTGGTGTGTGTTTTTTAAATTTTGACTAAGATAAAAAAAAAAAATGGGAAGAGGGGACGTCATTAGCAATCTGATGGACCGGCTTAAAATACCAACCGCCCTTGAGGGATATGGGGAGTAGAAAGGGAAACGAAAAAAGGAAAACCCCAAAAGGGATTTATTTAACCAATTGTTGTCACACGGGGAAAAAATAAATGTCAATTTCCCCGGGCCGGGACAGACAAAACCCGGGGCCCCTTAAAGAGAACTAATAAAATCTAATGTTTGGCAACTACGACAGAAAAAAACCCTATAAAAAAAAATTTCATGTTAAAAAGGGCCGGGTAGCCATGTTAGGTATGCATTTAAAAATTAGCGACGGGGGGATTCCTATACCCAAATGCTGTACTTTAAAAGCAACCAATTCAGAAAAAACTATAAATAACCTGCTCTTTCCCCCTGTATTTGAGGGTGCTCGTGACATTCCTTTCAGGTATCTAAATTATCACATATCCACAATCCTTTGGGGTATACCCAAAAAAGCAAACGAAATTTCAAGAGGGGAGAAAGGGGGTAATTAAAAACGAATAATTATTCTAAAACTTAAAACCCCCAGTCCTACATTAATTTAAGGGCGTAAATGCAGGTCACACCGCTCAAAAATTTCTGATAGAATGAACAAATATATAATATATTTATTATTAATATATAATTTAATATATATTTTAAAAACCCTTTATATAATAGCTTTTACACACGCCCCAACCCCACACACACACACACACACACACACCCCAACAACACCAAAACACACACACCCACACCAAACCCCCCACACACACACACACACACACACCCCACACACACACCCCAAAAACACGCACAAAACACAAGCAAAATATAAATTTTAAAAAAATTTTAAATTTATAAAAATAAAGATAATATATATATAATATATATATAATATATATGCAGGGTGCCCCCTTTTCCCCGTGCATAGATAAAATTAAAAAAAGAGACAATTTAAAACACATATATACTTTGATACAAACACACACCACACACACAAACACACACACACACAACCCCACACACACATATATATATATATATATATATATTTTAAAATATTTTTTATATATATATATTATATATGTGGTGTGTGTGTGGGGGTGTGTGTGGGTTGTGGGGGTGTGTGTGTTGTGTGGGTGTGTTGGGGTTTCGTGTGCCCTGTGCCCGGGGCGTGTGCGTGTGGCGTGTGGGGGTGTGGGATGGGTAATTTTATAAAGGGGTGTTTTATATGGGGTTTTTTTATATCTTTAAAATTTTTATATGATAAATATATATATAAAAATTTTATACCCCAAAATTTTTAGAAAATACCCCCCTAAAAAAAACCACTCAAAACCCGGGAGACCGGACCCGACAGGAAAAACCAACAAAAAAAACCACCACCACAAACCACACAAAAGGAAAAACACACAAAAATAAAAAATTTTAATTAATAATCTTTGGTGATGAAATTTTTGTTACAACAATGCATACTTTGTGGAAGGGGATGGGACAATAAAAAATGGGAATGTCTAGGGTGGAAAAAGAGAGACGAAAAAACAGGTAAAGAAGGGAATACTTTATTATGGGTTTTGTGGGAAATAGTGGGGGACAAAAATAAGATAAAAAGGGCAGTAGTAACAACAGATAAAAGAATAACTTTGCAAACATTTCAGAAAAATACATAATAAAGCGGGGTTACAGTGTATACACACACATTTTTTAAATAGATATTTTATGCAAGAGTATATACATTTACATGCTATACGACCACAAAAAACGCATATATATTATAATACACAAATTTACACATAATAATATTATTAAACCCAAAAAAACCTTAAATAAGGCGTTTTTCAAAATTCAATTTGAAAGAAAGGAAAGGGTGCGCCGGGGCTACCTTTGCTGTACTGATTCCGTCAAAAATTTCCGAGATGTCGCTGGCGCCCGAATGGGAGGTGATTGGTGAGAGGACTCGAGGCTGAGTCTCAAAAATTTTTGGAGTTTTTGGTGGTGAATTTTTTTTTTTCTTCCCCGATGCTCGCCCGCAACGAAACTGCAGTCAGGTTTTTTTTTTGGATTATCCTTCCTCGTCGGCGATCGAGACACTCTTAAGCACCGTATTTTTGTATTTCCCAAGCCCCGTTTTCTTTCCCTGTGTTGTTAGGTCAATATATATATTAAAATTATATACAATATAATAAATATAAATTAATAAAAATATTAAACACACAAATAACACATTTTAAATATAGCCATACAACACACACACGCACAACGCACACGCAACGCACAAGCACACGCAAAAAAAAACCCACAACAACAACACACACACAAAACCACACACACACCCACCAAAAACACCCCAAAAATTAATATATATATAATATAATATAATATATATATAAAATATATAGGTGGTGGTGTGGTGTGTGTGTGGGGGTGTGTGTTGGGGGGGTGTGTATTAAGTATATAGGGGGGGACCCTCTGTCTCTTATTATTAGACAAAATGGGCCCCAAATGCATAAAATTTTAAATTTATATATATATATTTATAATATATATATATATTAAAATATATATAAAAGGCGGTGTGTTTTGGGGGGTTTTGTTGGTGTGTGTGTGTGTGTTGTGTGTGTGTGTGGTGTGGTATGTTTTGGTTTTTTTGTGTTGGTGTGTGTTGTGTGGTTGTGGTGTGTGCGTTGGGCTGTGTTATATAATATAAAAAGTGTATTTTTTATATATATATATATAAATTTAAAAAAATAAAAATTTGATTCATTTATCAGAACTTTGAGTCGGTTGGGACCTGCAGTTTCGGGCCATAATTAAAGTAGGACTAGGGTTTTTGCTAGAAAATTATTGCTTATTAAATTTCCCCTTCACCCTTTGAAGTCCTTGCATGTTTGGGTTATCCCAAGCGATTGTGGTATGTGATAATTTGATACCCGTAAGGAATGTCCAGCCCCATCACAGTAACAAAGAGCAGGTTATTTTAAAATTTTTCTGAATTGGTTGCTTCAATGTACAGCTTTTGGGTATAGGACCCCCCCCGCGCTGAAGTATAACATGCATACCTAGACATGGCTACCTGGCATTTTCAGACATGAAACTTTTTTATTTAATAGGGTTTGTTGCTGTCGTAGTTGCCAGCATTAGATCTATGATGTATCTCTTTACCCCGCGTTTTTGGTCTGTCGTGACGAGTGACTTGTACATTTATTTCTTCTCTGTGTGACAACAATTGGTTTCAAGTAAATCCTTGTGGATTGCCTTTGTCGTTTCCCTTATCTACTCTCATATCCATCAGAGACGGTTGGTAGTTCAAGCCAGGTCCATGCGGATTGCTACTGACGTCTCCCTCTCCTATTTTTTTTTTTTATCTTAGTAAAGTAAAACACACACACAAAAAAAAGACGAAAATAAAATTAAAACCCAACATTAATAACTGCAAACTTAAATAAAATAACCAGCTAGTGGTACTTAATCCCCTCTTCTTTTTCTCTTACTATATATGTGTGTGTATATATATATAAATATATATATTAATATATATATATATAAAATATATATATATATATAATATAATATTTTATATAATAAATTTTATATATATAAATATAATATATATACAAAATATATATATATATATATTAAAATATATTAATAATATATTATATATTAAAATTATATAGTTAATGTTGTGGGGTGTGGGTGCGTGTGTGGTGTATGTGTGGTGTGGTGTGTGTGTGTGGTGTGTGTTTCAGTGTGTGTGTGTGTTTTGTGTCGTGTGGTAATTTGCTTTTTTTCTTTATACTGTCCCCACTCCATCCTTTTGACTTTGAAAACTCCCCCTTGCATGGAGGCAGAACGGGAACAACATGAGCTCCCGACGAAAGCCATGAAGGTCGCGAATCCCTCTTGAGCCGAGGTCTCCCCCACTTGGGGGTCAAACCCGGTTTCCGACCCCTGGTGCCCAGCTCGTGGGCCACACTCGACCAAGCTCTCCTTTGGACTTTGGGGGAGGTCACGTCAGGATCGTACAGCAAGCCCTGTCTCGAAGGGAAAAATCGTTCCTTTAATGCTCGTTAGCGTCGAGTCTTTGTATGCATTAAAAGATTTATTTGGATTCTCTTGCATTTTGAAAATGAAAACGCTTAAAGCTTCTAACTTTTTTTGTAATTTTAATATTTCATTTAAACCAAATTTAATTCTTCCGCCTTACTGAACGAACAGACCCCATTTTTCCATGCCTTCCCCTCCAAAGTCCGGCACCCCCACCAGCCCTTTTTTCGGGGGGGTTTTAAACACATTGATATTCCAAGAATGCAAAATTTTTGAGCCGAGTTGACTAGCATTTTCCGTTTGGAAAAATGGCCGACGCGCGCCCACACGTGGATAGAGGACTTGGACAAAGCAGGTCAGGCTGGGGTTTACAGTGAAGGCACCCATTAAAAAAAAAAACGTCCCAAAGAAGGTATGCAGTCAAGCTAACCTCGAAAGAAATGCCTCGCCACTGGTGGAGGGGATGAGGAAAAAGTCGACATACAAGGACGAGGTAGTGGACATGGGGAATCCCTCAAAGCGGTTTCCCACAACCCCACCCCTTTCTGACCTTTCCTTTTTTTTGTAAAAGAATCGCCGTCTAAAAAACGTAATAAAGAGAAATTTTTAAATTTCGCGAAGTTGAAAAGACTCACTGACACTCACACAGGTCTCGTCCGGGCGGGGGGATTTTGGAAAACGACGTCATCCGGTCTCCCTCGCCGGGTGGACCAAAAGGTCCCCTTTCAGGGAGGGCTGTCGAACCGGGGAAGGGGGGCGGGGGGGGGTGGAGGGGAACGGGTCACACAAATACCTGCCCGTTTTGAAGATATATACAAATATTTTTTTAACGTCCTCTTTTATCTAACATAATCCATTTTTTATTTTAGTTACTTTATAAAATCTCTAAGGAAATGGCAATTTGCATATCTTTTCCCAAATTAAATTTTTTCTTGTCTAGGACTCTAATAAATATAATTTCATTTCAAAAATAGACAAAAAAAAAATATTATTTAATGAGGTAAAAGATAGTGAATGCAAAATTTGCGTTTCTTTTTTTCCCGTCAACATCTTTATGGGGTTCGACTGTAGAAGCCAAAAAGCGGTCGTTGAGATAAGCAAGGAACTCCATTTGCAGAGTGTACCTTTTCCCCTTTCAAAGCTTTTCCCCCTTTAGCGACAAGAATTGACGGACAGGGTCAAATGCTACTTTTAAATTTTTCAACCTGTGGTTTTCCCAAGCCCCGAAGCCAACACCTTCAACAGAAAAAGCAGGAAAAATTTTTTAAAAATCCAAAAAAAAGGGTTTTATCGAAAATTTCACTTTTAAACGGGGATTCAGATTTAACACAAAATACAATAAAAAAAAACTTTCACCTTGACTGTGTCATTCTTTGAAATATCGAGCATAGGAGGTGTGTTGGAGGTCGCCCGGGACCCCCCTTTTCCACCCCCATGAGCCAAAATGCTGAAATTGCCATTAACGAAAGGTGAAGTCGTTTTTGTGCGGAGTGGTTTGAGAGAGGGTGGAAGACGCTGTTACTTCGAAATGTTCGGGTGATTGGGGTACGTGGCAATTTTTCCCTTTTAGAACGAAAGATGGTTAAAAAAAAGTCTTTAATTTTTGGAGTAATTTACAGTTTGGGACCTTTTGAAACCCAGGATTTTTGGTTTTTAATGTAAATGCTGAAATTACATGTCATCTAGTCCTTATTTTTTAAAAATAAGTGGTTCTTACTTTGAAATTGTAACTACATTCAGGGGGTAGAGAAATGCCCCCTCGGACTTAAATAGTCTTCTTGACACAGTGCGGGAATTTACAAGAATTATTTACGTAACGTTCCCCAAGAAGTAAGTCGAACAAAGAACGGGGGCGTGTGGGAACCCCTTTTCCGTTTGACAAAAGGGGAGAGAGAGAGAGGAAAGGGAGGGAGGGGGAGGGGGAAAAGAGAGGAGAGAGAGAGAGAGAGAGGGGGGAAGAAAGAAAGAAGAGGGAGAGAGAGAGTGAGGAGAGAAGAGGGGGGGGGGGTGCGTGCGTGAAAAAAAAAATAAGATGAAGCCGGAAAGTGAGCCCGGTTTTATGTTTTTTAAAAAGCATTAAACTCTTAATCCACTTTAACTCCAAACTATTCTCCACCCACCCCCCTTTTAAATAGAAAAACCCTATGGAAAAAAAAAAGAGTTTTAAATAGATAAATTTATGGCCTTCCGGGTTTACTTCATATAAATTGTAAATATTGAAAACCACAAAGAATTTTGTTGAAAATTTAGAGTTATACAAAAGTCTTTTCGTATCATAAAAATTTTTGGACCATAAGTATGTATTAGACTTGTTTAGATTTGTTCGTCCGGGTTATAGACAAAAATCCCTTTTATTGGGAAAAAGTAATAGAAAAAAAAATAGGGCTTGCGTAGACTAAGTCTAAAAAAAAACGAGAAAATAAGGAAGATAAAGGGAGAGAGGGGGGGAGAGAGGAGAGAGGGGAAAAAGGGAGAGAGAGAGAGGAGAGAGGGGAGAGAGAGAAGAGAAGAAGAGAGAGAGAAAAGGGAAGAGAGACAGGGGAGGGGGGAGGAAAGGAGAGAGGAGGGGAGAAGAGAGAAGAGAGAGAGAGAGGGGGAAAAGAGAGAGAGAAAAGAGAGAGAGAGAGAGAGAAAAAGGAGAGAGAGAGAGAGAGAGGAGAGGGGAGAGAGAGCGAGAGAGAGAGAGGAGAGAGAGAGAGAGAAGAGAGAAAGAGGAGGGGAGAAGATAGAGAGCGGAGCAAGGGAGGGAGAGATGGGAGAGAGAGAGGAAATTTTGGAAGGGCTAGGTCTTCTTTCATCGGGGAATGTTTTTTTTCGAACTGTGTTATTTTCCCCACATTAAAGTTGAAAAAATGTTTCCCCAGAAAGTTTTAATTGGTTGAATATTTCTAATGCGTATACCAAATTTATTTATAAACTTACTGTAGAGAATTTATTTCCCGCTATTTGAGGCTGGATCTCCAGCCTTAGTTTTTTCAAGGGCATAGGTCCGAAAATGAAAAAGAACGTAAAAACCCCATGGTAGGATCGCCCTATCTTAATGGCATTAATTCGTCGTACTTTCGCTGGAATATTTAGAGCCATATTCCAATAAAGTATGAACTATTATTGCATACCACACGTTCACAGAAAGCAAGGGAAAACTGTTTTAACACCCAAAATAAAAACCAAGAGCTAGGGGAAACATTGCGAATCGTAGTTTTTTAAAAAATAACACCTGAATGGTACCCCACAAAAAACTTTAACGTTACATTTCGCACACGTTTTCAAACCCAAAAAAAAAAAATAACCATTCACTTGAAGATATAGAATGAAAAATAACCACTGGGAATGCAACAGACAATAGGGGGGGTTAATTTAAATGTAGTTCGTTCATGTAAAATAGACATTTAAAAAAACAATCAGATCTTAACTTGGGGGCGTTTTACTTTTTTAAGTTTTAATTTTTAAAATTTTACAAAGTTTTGTGCAATTTTATATTATGAGACAATCAAATATTAAGAAAAAAAACTACCCCTTTTTACCCCTTTATGCGATTGGGAGGGGGGTCCCTAGCTTCATCCCATTTTAAAAAGGGCCGTGACTTTAAACAGTTAAGAACCAGACCAAGAGGTACACACACTAAATGTCGACATATGATTGTGATGTGTTACATATAAATGGTTAATTTTTTACCCCACACACAACCCTATGTAATTTCACAAATATAATGTGATATATACTAATCTAACATATATATCTATATTAACTGAACCCACCGTTAAAAAAAGAAGATCATACAGATATAAATGGATAAAATGTATTATACACTTTATATTATTTATAAACATAAAACATATATGTATATCGGTTTTTATCTTTCTATCTATAATTGTGTGTGTGTAAACATCTAACACAACAACCCCACAACACACCAAAACAAGAAACCCAACACACAATATAAAATATATATATATTATTTTAATAATTATATAAAATATATAAAATATTATTGGTGTGGGGTGTGTTGTGTGTGTTTGTGTGGTGTGGGGTTTGTGGTGTGTTTTTTGGGGGTTTTGTGTGGTTGGTGGCGTGTGGTGGGTTTTGGGGTGGTGTGGTGTTTGTGTGTGTGGGGTGGTTTGGTGTGTGTGTGGGGGTGTGTGTGTGGTGTGCGTGGTACGTGTTTGGGGTGTGTGTGTGTGGGGTGTGGGTGTTTGCGGTGGGGCGGGGGTGTGGTTTTGCGGCGGCGTGTGTGTTGTGTGTGTGTGTGTGTGGTTTTTGGGGTGTGCGGTTTTTGGTTGCTGTGTGCGGCGTGCGTGTGTTGTGTGGTTGTGTGTTGGGGGAAGCCTCTTAATATTAAATATGCAAATATAAAAAATATCAATATTTTAGGGACATACATACACGCATAGCAAAAAAACCCACAAAAGATTCTTCTACCCTTTTTTTAAAAGGCTATATCTTAGTACAATGGTGAACAGAGGGTAGTTATTTTTAACGGCTTGACTCTTTATTTCTGAAGTTGATACCCCGCAGTATAAAACACCAAAACATGTCTATTATAACGGGCCCCCGGAGGTCAGGTCAGCGCCGGGGAGGGCGGAGCGACCTTAGTGCGGTGGAACAGCCCCGTGGCCACTGGTAAACCCAAAAAAGAATTATCCACTCTTAAAAGAATAGAATTTTTCCACATATTAATGGCCGGCCACCACTCGGCCTCGCCCTGAGGCGCCTCAAAGGGGGACAACTTTTCTGGTCGTTTGTTCTCCCCTGGGTCCTGGTTCAAATTGTGGTCTGTCCCTGTGTCTATCCCCCGGTCCTGGTGTAATCTGCTGTCCCCATTTTCCCCACTCCTAAATCCGCCAAAGGGCCTCTTGATTTAGATTCGTCTTGACCTCCCCGTAGTCGGCCCCGGGGCCCAACCGGGGGCGGCATTCGGGGCGGCTTATACCCGCGACGAGTCCTGGAGTTGGACGGTTGCAGGGGTCCGCCCGGGGTGCCTAGCACAGCATTCTTGGGGGGGTGGTACCTGCGGGAAAGGTGCTGGTTCGCGGATCTACGGGGAGCCCGGGAGGAAAAACCCGTCCACTACAAGGGACGGGTAACCCTTTTACGAAAATCTGGTCCCGGGGGGCCCATGCGATGTTTTGATGACGTCCTTTCCCCCGGCTCTAAGGGGGACGGACTGTAGCAGGTTCTCCCTTTGGTGCCGCGTCGGTCCGACGCAAAATTAGTGGGGAGCCAAGTAAAAGAAAAAAAAAAAAGGAACAAGAAGAAGGGGTGTTTCTCCCCCTGGGTTTTTCTGAAATTTGCGTTTTTTTTAAGTTGGATTTTTAAATTATTTCGTTTTTTTTTTTTGTGTTTTTCTTTCACAAAGATAAAGAAAGAAAAAGAAAGGGGGGGCGAGTAGGGTCCCGAAGACCCGACTTGAACTACCCCCCGTCTTGATAGATAGAGAATAGATAAGGGAAAGACAACGGGGATCCGGAAGTCTATTTTAACCATGTCTCAACAGAAAGAAAAAAATGTAACTTTTACTTTATGTACGAAAATCGTCCGAGGACAAAATTGCGGGCTAAAGAGATACATAATTTAAAAACTTACGCCCGGGACTAAGCAGCAACCCGCCCAAATGAAAAAGGGCAGTTTTTTTGTCCTGCTGTTGAGTGGGGAGGGTGTGTGTGATGCATGTGTGAGGCCGCTAGGTATGAGGGGAAAGGCGAGGACCTACAAGAGAATGAATCACAAAAACGAATATTAACGTTCAAATAACAAAATGAAGTAAATTAGCAATCTAGCTATTTTAGATTTTTTTTCACTACCCCATGAATTCAACATAAGTATGCGCAGAATGTAGCATGAAAGAATGGTGACCTGAAAAAAATATTCGCCAATTTTTTATCAAGCAAATTTTTCGGGGTCAGAAATCGAACTGCGAGGGACATGCTAGCTTTGCACGTTTAGATTCAATAAATCAAAAACGGGGGGTCCTAACCCAATGCCTTAAGAAGCGACTGAGCCCGGAAATAATATTGCTCTCTTTGGTATTTTTAATGGGCGCTGAAAAATTCCCCAAGGGTAATAAATTTTTTACGAATCACACAAAGCTTGGGGGGGGACCCAAAATGCAGCGATTCAAGAGGGGAGAAGGTGTGATTAAAAAAGCGAAAATGATTCTAGCTTAACCCCAGTCCTACATTAAAAAAAAGGACGTAACCCCGGGGGCACACCCCACTCAAAGGGAAACGAAGAAGAAAAAGCAGATTATTTGGCGTTTACGAACCCCGGGCAATACGGGCAATCCGGGCATAGATATGGGGGGAAAATCCTAAGCTAATCCAAATAATACAATTTTTTATGCTTTCCTCTAGCGCCCATAAAAGTGTCGCCAAAAAGCAATGTACAAGGGTTTTTTGCTTCCAAATTGAGGGAACAAGTGGTTTTGACCCACCACGCCGCCCCCGACCGGGAAAAAAGAAAATGAGGTAGGTCAAGACAGGAAAAAAAACCCTTTTTAACCCAAAAAGACGCAAAAAAAAAAAAGGACGGTAGGTCGGGGGGAGGGGTTTGGAACGAGATAAAAAGAAATGGTATTTGTGATAAAATAAAATCACGAACGCGTTAAAATTTGTTTCAGAGAAAAATATAAAACTCTAAAAACGAGGGAAAAAAAATTTAATACTTTAATAAGAAAAAATTTAGTTTTTTGATCCCTACCGACGCAGGGAAATGCGATCTGGGTGGAAGAATAGTGGAGAACTGCCATTTGGGCATTAGACCTTTTAACCCAAAAAAAGACAAAGGTTAACACATGGAGAAGGGAAAAGAAATAAGAAAGGGGCCCAAAGTTACTTTCGTGTTTTTTTGTTTTTTGAACATGTCTTCTAGCGGTCGGCGGGGTTTTTCTTCGGGGTGGTGTGTCCGTGTTGATGCCAAAAAGGAGCAAAGGGCCCCCGCTCCACCCCTTTGTAAAAAACTTGCGTACTCTGTAAGGGCTGAAGGGGGCAAAACACACGTAAAGGGGTGAAACACGCTACGACTTTTCTAAAGGGGCAAAACGCCGCGCGGAGGCAGGGCACTCCCCGGGAAGGGGCATGACCTTACCCCGCTGGCCCTTGACACGAACCCCCGGTTTCAAACGGGGGTCAGATAAAAAATGTACCCCGCCCTCGCGAGCGGGGGGTTCTTTTTTGTGACTTTGGGACCCACAGGAAAAACCCACTTTTCCACGGGAAAACCAAAAATAAAATTTATCCAAACCTGTAACAGAAATAAATTATCCACATTTTAAAGCATCAACTTCTTGGAAAATTGGCAGCTCCACCCTGTTGTATTTGTAGAAAACTTTTTATTCGAAAAAAAAAGGGAAAAGAAATAGTTTAATGTCTAAAAAATTTGTTTGGTTATTCATCAAACAAAAACGCATGATTTCCCAATGAGGGTATGATAATTTATCATATAAAAAGCTTGAAAGATCATGATCTTGCATAATATAGAAAAAGGCATTTGCTTCCTGATCACGGTTTGCAAAAAAACTTGCTAAATTTTATTGATTCCGACATGCATTTTTTCCCTCAATATTTGCTTTTTTTTTTTTTCATTTCCCTATCTGTTTGGGTTGGGGTGTGTAGTGGTAGTGGGCCCCTTTGCAACACAAAAGTACGTATATATACAAGCCTCTTATATTCCCGTAAATTGGTTTTTAGTAAAGATCCCCGGTTTACCATTTTTGCGAAAGAAATAAACCCCCAGCATTTAAAGGGAATACCCGTTGAAGGAAAACGGTGAAGAAAAAACAAACTTGGGGGGATGCGCAAGCGTAAATTAACTTACGCCGGGCGCCCCCAGATATTTGGCGGCCCTTTGTAATTTTACACGTGTGTGTGGTGTGGTGTGGTGGTTTTGTTTGTTTGGTTTTGACTGTGTTTTTTTTTTGTTTTTTTGCTCTTCTGGGGGGTTTTTGTTTTTTTTTTTGTTTGCCGGTTTTTGGTAAAAAACTTTCAACTTTGAGAGACCCTTTAACCAGTCTTTTGATTCTTGGTCCTCCCAGATAAGTGTGTCCATACCCTGTAATAATTAAGAATAAAATGTTTTAAGAAAAAACTTAAGGGCGATTCAGTAACGCTTTGGGAAATTTTTAAAAACGTCCGGTTGCTTATATAGAAAACAGCCAATTTCTACGGGACTTCACAGCCAGTTGGGTTACTCCAGTTACTTCATGATGATTTGTTGTTCTAGCCAAGTGTGTCGAGTGTATGCAGTACGGGGTTATTAGTCATGTGTTAATGCCCCAATAATCAGCTTTTTTATGGTTCCTTGAGTTTTTTTCAAAATCGTATCTGCCTACACCTATAGTGGTGGGGTTTTGGTATAGTTTTTTTTCTTTTCTTTTTTTTTCATTCGTTTTTTTTTTTTTTAATAAATTTACGAGTACCGTGGTCCATCTCATGCCCCCGTCTTGAAATGCTAAAAAGGGGGCAATTATTTTTAATAATTTAAATCGCATATTTATCGCTTTTGGGGTGAAAATAAACATTGGCTATGATCCCGTACGGGTTTCCAAAGCAGGATCAGCGAAAATTGGTGTAGCACTTACAACATAGGATTTAGAAATGGCTTTTTGAAGTTAAGACTACTTTCCCGCAAATTTTGACTTTTTTAGGGCCCTGTTATGTGCCAAGTCGGGGTTGGTAAACCGGCATGGAATTTTTTTTATTTTTTTCATCATTTTTATTATTATTTTCTTTTATAATTTTTTTATTGTTTTTTATTTTTTTTACGAAAAAAAACATTCATTTGAAAAAATAAAAAAAAAAAAAAAAAATTTTCCTAACAAAATAAATAAGTACTGGACTGCCCTTTTGGACAGCGATTTAAAACTAGCAAGGGGGTAGGGAAAAATCCCATTTTTTTTCTGACTTTCATTATTTCTTTTTTTCTTTGCCTCTACCTTTCTGTGCTTTATTCTACCCCCCGCCCATATAGGCTCTCAACGATCTAAGCCTGAATGTTCTCTTTATATCCCTCTTTTTCCCCATTTCTTTAAAACCCAAGTTTCAACATAGCATGTAGAAGATTTTTAAAATGCTTACAGTTAAAACCCCTTTTTTAACAGAATTTTTTCCACCACAATTAAAAATCGTTCAAAAAAACTTAAATTCAATCCCTAAATGTTTAGCGAGGCGACGCCCAGGCAGGAAAAACTCACCTCCTGGGTCTGGCTGAAGATCCCCGGGTCTATGAAAAACTATCTTTTTTAAAAAAAAATTTTTAAGCTTGGGGGAAAATAGAAACGTGAAGTAAAAAGGTAGCTAAAGCGTTTATAATAAAAATTTTATCGCACTAACCTTCACTTTTCCAAAAATTTTTACTGAATTGCAACTAAATGCATACAGGAAAGAAATCAAAAAAAAATCCCCTAAAAAGGAAAATAAAAACAATCTGCACCGAACCCCCCCACAAACAGACTCTGAAGAGGTTTTCGCGTCTTCCACACTCCCTTTTCGCCCACCCGATTAACTCCCCCTTCGCTAATACCTTTTAGCCCCTTGTTACATGGAGGAAAGGGAGGCCTGGAGATGACCTCAAAATTGGGTGCGGAATGGCACAATAAGGGAAAATTTTGACATTCTTTTTCATCGTTTTAATTTTTTTATCCCTCCGAGTTTCTGGTTTTAAAATCTTCTGGATAAATTCTTCTAAGTATCAGACACCGCAAATGTAATATAATATTATAAAATATATATAATATTAATATGATATATAATAGGGTATATAATAAATATTATTTTTTAAATATAAAATTTAATAATATATATTATATTAATATATATATATATATATCACACACAAAAATCGAAACATTCTGTAAAAATGTAATATAAACATAAAACCATTTAAAATTGGATTACACACCTATACATGTGTGTGGTGTTTTTGTGTGTGTGTGTGTGGTTGGTGTGTTATAAAGAAAAATACTTCAACTTCAAAAGAGAAAACCCGACCTTCCCTTTGCCCTTGCCCGTAGGGGGGGGAGGTATTTTCGGGAAATTACCTGCCGAGCGCTTGGCAAAATCAGTTTGTGTGTGATATTTTATATATATATATATATATTTTTTTTTATTTTTTTATTATACTTGTGTATATAAAAATTTATGTATAATATATTAAAATACATGCACGCATATATAGTAACATTGGGGGTCTGCATATCTTTCGTACGCGTGCCTTTGGGCTAATAAGCAAGATTTTTTCAGGGAGCGCCGAGTACTGATACGTTGCCAAGCGTGGGCAGGTAATTTCCTGAAAGTCCCCCCCCTCAAGGCAAGGTAGGGGGGGTCTTTCTGAAAATTGAATTTTTTCTCTTTTTAAAAACACACAAAACAACACACACACACACACACACCACAACACACACACACACCCCACAACACACCCCACACACACACACACACACACAAAAACACAAAAACAAAAGAGAAAGGAAGTGAAGTAAAAAAAAAAAAAAAAAAACGGCAACTAAAAACAAACGAAAAAAAAAGGCGTTTTATTTCCTCTTGTTTTCGGGAATGAACTTTTCCGGTAAAATTTCAAAAATTTAAAAATATCAAAAACCATTACCATGATTATTACTACACAACTGCTATTTTTATTGAGTTCTCTATTATACAACTACACTGATTCTACTGATTTTTTTTTTACTGATGTACTGCTACTGCTGCTACTGATGTGCTGTACCGTAATATATACGAAACGAACAACACTAAAATAAAAAAAAACATTCCCTAAGTTCGCATCAAGCTAAAATTTTTTAAAATGTTATTAAAATTATGTAAAATAAAAAAATACCCACTACGGGCATCCCTGTCTGTAGTTGCTACGAAAAAGCGACGGGTGCGGGGCGTCCGTGAAATCCCGCCACCTTTGTGGCGCTGTGAAAAAGGGGGCGACTGTCCATAAAACATTGGTGTGTTGATTTTTTAACCGCGCGGGGAACTTTTGAGTGCTTGTGCGAAAAACGTACACAAAACCTCATAGGTAGAAAATATACAGAAAACAGAAGAAAGCAACTTGCTAGATAAGGCAATTGTAGACTGACAGAAAAATTTAAGGATTTGTGCATTTTCGTTTAGGATGTCTATCGCCGAGATTCATCGCATGGGTTTGGTCGTGCGCCCCTGTGTCGAACCGGTTTTAGAGTTTGACCGGGCGGCTTTTGCTCCCGTTTGGTGTCAAGGTTTTTTTTTTAATACAGACGGATGATTTTGAGACAATAAAGGGGAAAACAAAAAAAAATATCGTTCGATGTACTACATTTAAATTTTACAAGGGGGAAAGATAGAATGCTTTTTTTAAGTAAGAAAAGTAAAATTCGGTTTATGGGGGGGGATGGGGGTTGCGTGATAGCATTCGGGTTTTTAGTAATACCACTGACAGATAACTGCTCTCTTTTCTCTGAAAAAATTGTTTGTGTCCACGGGGTAATAAATTTCTTTTTTTTTCCCCCCTTTTTTTATTATATTTGTTGTCTCTGTTCTCTCTTTACCCTTTTTTTTTACCCACCCTCCCACCGCACACACAACCTGTATCCCCTCCCTGGTCCAGCCTCTGCCTCAGACTGGTCGGGCCCGCGCCCGGCCCACTCTGCCTGGGAGACTTTGTTTACGGGACTAGGAAGGGGGCTGTTGTGTATGCCCCGCAAAAAACCACACACACACACACACCACACACACACACCACCACACACCACACACCACACACACCACCACACACACACACAAACACACACACCCACCACCAACACCCATATATATAATAATATATATTTTAAAATATTATATATATTATAGTATATATAAATTAATATAATAATATATATTATATATATATAATAATATATAATAGTTTTGTGTGTTTTTGGGTGTGGTGTGTGTGTGTGTGTGGTGTGTGGGTGTGTGTGGGTTTTTGTGGTGTTTGGTGTTTTGTGTGTGTGTGTGGGTTTTGTGTGTGCGTGTGTGTGTTATATATATGTTTAAATTATATATAAAATAATATATAAATTATATTTTTTTTTTTTTTTTTTTATTATTTTTTTTATTATTATTATTATTATTTATTATTTATTTTATATTTTTATTTTTTTTTTTTTTTTTTTTTTTTTCCCTTTTAATTTTTTTGTTACTTGATACCTGATAAAAGAAAAAACGCATACCAAATAATACATAAAACTTTTTATACATACAAAATTTAAAAATACTGAAACTCAACCAGGGGGAAAAATCGAAGAAATTTCCAGGCCCGAAGGACCCAAAATAAAGGGCGTTTGAAAACCCTGCAGTTTTCCTCCGATCTTCTGCCAAGTCCCTCAGGGGCCGAAAGGGGCTGCTTTTTTGCTTGCTAATTCTTAGCCACACTACGCGGGGGTTTACCGAATGCCGATGACGTCAAAACCCCCCCTGGCATCCATGAGAGTCAGCCAACAACGGGAAGTTTTGTCATCCAAACATTTTTATATTTCGCCCTACTGAAAAAAAAAAATTTTGCAATGAAATTTAAAAATTTTTTCCATGGTTGGGGGAATCTTATTGTAAATAAAAAATAAAAACCCCAAACACACATCAAACATTTATATATGTATTTAAAGGTCGCCACACAACACAAAAAACACCAAAATAAAAATGTAGCCACTATTTATGGATGATTAAATTTGGGATAAATTAAAATAATAAATATATTATATAAAATAATAATAATAAATTTTAAAACGGGGGTGTGTGGGGGTGTGGTGTGGTGTGCGTGGGTGTGTGTTGTTTTTTTGGGGGGGTTGTGGGGTGTGTGGGGTGGGGTTTTTGGGTGGAAATGATGTATGAAAAAATGGCAAATTGTACACACACACACACACACCCCCACACACCACACAAATCATAAACATAATAAATTTAAATAAAATAATTAAATTTTATTTTAAAATTTATATATATTAAAATAAAAATAATTATAATATATTATAATAAAATATATATTATATAATTTTATATATATATATATAATATACATATAATATATATAATATATATATAAAAATATATTTATAAAATATATATATATTATATTAAAAATTTTTTATATAATTTGGATGAATTTTCGTTTTCGATTTAACATTGGTGGGGAATTTGTCAGGAGAAAAAAAAGTTGAGTGGAATCCCCCAGGCTCCTTCTCAATCGCAGTCTCCCCAAATAACTAGGAGGAAAATATCTCTGCCGCTTTAAAAAAGTTACACGAAAAAACCCAACTATTATTTGGGAAACCAGTAATCAGTAGAACTGAAGGTTTTTCACAGATACCATGCCCCGCTCCGACATTTTACCGCAACCCTGGTTAGGGGCTAAAGGGGGCTTCCCGTTCAGGAACCCCAGGGGCGTTATTGGGCTTACCCAGGAAATTGTTATACTATATTAAAATATATATTTGTGTGTGTGTGTGTGGTGTATATATGTATTTTTGAAAATGTGCATATAGGGACACACCCACCCCACACACACCCACACAAACAATTTTATGTAATAGTTTCGTAATATATATATATAATTATTATATATATATATATAAAATCAACTATATTATATATAAAATTATATATATAATAAAAAACAACACCTATTATGGTGTATATGTTGTGTTCTTGTACATATATATTAATATAATTTTTTATTAAATATATATAAAAATATTATATAATACAAAAACACACAAACTAAAAGTGTGTAATGTGTGTTGCTTGGACAATATATAACATATAATATATAAATAAATAATATATAAAATATAAAATTTTATAATATATGTTAAAATATTAAAATATATATAATATATATAATATGTTCATATATATATTATAATATATATATATAATATTATATAAATATATATATGTGTGTGGTTTTTGGGGTGTTTTGTGGTGTGTTTTTGTGTGTGTGGTGTGTGGCGCGTGTGGTGTTGAGGCACAGATCCGTGGTCACTTGCGCAGTTATAATGGGAGAGAGAAGGGGTTTGTAAAAAATGATGGGCAAAGGTTAAGCGTGCTGGCGCTGACGCGCTCGCAGGCGACCCCCTTTATACAAAATCTACGCGGAATTGGCAAAAGGGTTTCGGATAGGGTGGGGAGAAAGGGTGTGTTCGTGTAAACAAGAGAGTTGCAATGATGTGTGATATGCTAATAGTGTTATATATGTGTAACACAAGCAATAGGCGAAAAAGTATAAAATATAAAGGTATGGAGACCCACATCTCCGGTCATGCGCCCAAACGGACCCCCCGAAAAAGTCGGAGAATGGATAAGGCGAGCTAAACATTTCTAGCTAAGCATAAGAAATGGGAATAAAGGGTAAAAAAATAGTAGGGTAAATAGGAAGACTAATGATAAATTGTGAAAAAATCAATGTCGAAAACGGGCAAAAATAAAAATATATTAATATATATATTATATAAAAGTTTATTAATTTTAAAATTTAATTTAAAAAACATGAATTAAACTATACAACCAATAAATTTAAAAATAAATATACACATCACAATACTAAAAAAACCCCACACACACCCCAAAACAACACACCCCACAACACCCCACAAAATAATGGTAGACACATAAAAAATGGTTTTGTAATCGCGAACGGAAAACAATAACCAAATAAAAGGTTTAGGCCACAAAAAAAAAGTTGTTTTAAGAGGGGTTTTTTGATGAAACTGTATTTGACGTAGGGAAAAGACGAAGGGAGAGAAAATTCAGTGAAGTGAGGGGGAGGTCCCCAAAAAATGGAGCAGGGGAGAATGTGATTTGGGGCGAGGAAGCGGTCGGAGGAGCGTACGTGCTGATCGGGGAAATTGGAGAGAAAAAATATGTCGCGGGGAAAAACAAAAAATGCGGGCTGGTCGGCCCCAAGAAGTAAGATTCCGGGAAAGACAAAAAGGTTTTGGCGTGATGCAACGAAAAGACAACGAAATGTCAAAAGGAAGACGAAAAAAAGGGGGGAGGTCCCTGTATGTAGGAACGATGACAACGGCGAAAAGAGGGAAGATAAGGAATCCCCATGCTAAAGGGTTTCCGTAAAAAAAGTAATACTATCCGGACCAATCCATCGGTGTCAAAAAGATGTCAGTGAATCCGTCCCGTTCCCTGCATTTTTTGCTGAAGCAAAAGAAAAAAACATGCGCACTGTGCTGGGAGGTACAGAGTTCAGTGTCCTTAAGGAAAAGTAATAAGGCACGAAAAAACTTATTAACTTTGTGGCGGAAATGGGGAGAAAAACGGGGGGGGAACAAGGGGGAAAAGGGAAAGACACGGGAGGGTGGGGGGGAGGAGGTGTGGGGGCACCAGGGTTTTTGCGTTTGTTTTTAATGTTCGTGCTTTCTTGTGGTTTTGCGAGATTGTAGAATGTAATTTAAGAGGAATAATTGGAGTGTTAGCAAAAATTACGCATCAAGGGGGAAATGGCAGGAATGACAGAGGGTAGGTGATGCGCCGGTTTTTTGTTCACGGGGAAACAAAAGGGAAAGGAGCGACATATTGATATTTTAAGTGTTATAATTTTTATAAAATAAACAATAGGGCAAATAGCAGTAGAGATATACGGTGTCATGTGAGTCTTACACACACACAGCAACACCGCACACCACACACACATATACAAGTGTGTGTGTGTGGTGGGCATGTGTGTGTGTGGGTTGTGTGTGTGTGTGTGTGTGTGTTTTTTTGTGTGTGTGTGTGTGGTGTGTGTGTGGGGACAAATTTTTATTACAGTGTATCTTTACCAAACAACAGCAAAACACAAAGTATGTACGTGTGTGTGTGTGGGGTGTGTGTGTGTGTGTGGTGTTGGTGTGTGTGTGTGTGTGTGGGGTTTTTGGGTGTGTTTGGTGTGTTGTTGGGGGTGTGGTTTGGGGTGTGGGTGTGTGTGTGTGCGTGTGAAATTAACTGTCTTTTCCGCCGGCACTTTACCAAGATCATATATAAAAAAAAAACACCACGCTGAGTACGCCGGGGTTTTTTTGAAAGTGGAAGAAAAAAGGGAATTACATTTGATCTGAAGTTAAACAAATTTTTAATGAGATGGGGCTACTGAGGATATAGCTTAAGACTGGACAAATGTATATTTTAAAATTAAACCGGGATTAATGTGAATAACAAAATATTTTTCAGGTATTATGATGTGATATGGTCCAAAGAAATATCTTCCAGCTAGATAATATTGGAAAAAAGCTAAAAGAGAGCTTTTACAAATGTATGCTCTACCAACAAAAATATATATTGAAAAAACTACGTAAGATCTTGACCAAAAGGACCCAGGCTTAGAGAGTGAGGTGGGGTTATCTTTCGCATGACGGTTGTAATCATCCATTTTATATGCACGCAAAGGAATGAAGGCAGAAAAATCATTTTTTTGTTTTGTTTTCACTTTTGCCTTGGGGGAATTGGATCCAAAAGTTCCAATGCCACGAATATCGGAAAAATTTAAAACAATTCATGCTGTGTTTACAAAAAAGGTTTGATGGTCAAAAAAATATTTCGTATTTTTATCAAGTTTTACATAATCATTTTTCTTATCACGCACGTCATTTTAAAATTTAAAAGGGGATAAATCATATATTTTTTTTGTAATTAGTATCGATTTTTACAAAAAGGGTTCTAAAATTTTAACAAAATATGACGTTCGAAAAGTCAAAAAACCAAAGGAAAAAGAGATGGCCACACGCAAGGATTTTAGAAGCTGGGGAAAAAGCAAACAAACGCATGCGCGAGCGGGTCCCCCCAAGCTTATCCTACCCCCCCCGCTAGGTGAAAAAACATGGGTTAAAATAAGAGTGGCTCAGGGGGGCCCTGTGCAAAAAAGGGGGGTTTAACCGCAAGACCCCTGAGTATGAAAGGGGAAAATTTTTTTAAAAAGTTTTTTGTTTTTTTTCTCTTTGGGGAGGGGGGTTGGTGGTTTTTTTTTTTAAAAAAGTATTTAGCTGTAAAAAGGG
>NW_023643253.1:0-9332 GCF_015228065.2 Penaeus monodon | reverse complement strand
ATTGTTATTATCTTTATTCATTTTTTTATTATTTTTATTATTTTTATTATCATATTATTTTTATTATTTTATTACCATTTATTATTATTACTTTTATTATTATTTTTCTTATTATTAATATTATTATTATCAATACATTACTTCTACTACTATATAATTTCTATTTTTTTTATCTTTATTTGTTCATCTTTTTCCTTTATTGATCATTGCAATTTTATTTTTTATAATGATAATAATGTAATAATATCTAATTTATCATTACTTTATTACTTTTTTTTTTTATTTTTTTTTTTTTATTATTTTTACTTTTTTATATTATTATTTTATTATTTATTTTATTATTTTATTTTATTATCTTTCATTATATTATTACATTTTTATTATATTATTTTTATTATATTTTTCATTAATTTTGTTACTCATTATACCATTTTTTATTGTCCCTTTATCATGATGTTTATTATCATTACCATTATTACTTTTATTTATTATTATTATCATTATTTTTATCTTATTATATCGAAACCATTATTGTTGTTGTGTTTTTTGGGTTTTGTTGTTGTCTTTGCTGTTGTTTCATCATTAGCTTTATTATATCATTTTCATTTATTTTTCTTATTTCTTTAAAATTTATAAAAATTTGTCATATTCATTATTTAAATTTTTTTTTGAATTTTTGTTTTTTCGTAATTTTACGCTTTTTTTCTTTTATGTGGGGGCTGGGATTATTAGTATTTTATATTACATTTATTATATAATAATTACTGTTATCATTAAAATATCATATTATTTTATATTTTTAAAACACACTTTCCACAGACACACACAACCCCCAAAAAATTTTTTGTTTGGGTGGGTATGTGTGTGGTGTGTGTGTGTGTGTGTGTGGGTTTGTGTGTGTGTGTGTGTGTGTGTGTGTGTGTGTGGGGTGTCTGTGGGGTGGGTGGGTGTGCTATAAAAAATACACACTTATAAAAAAAAAAATTTTTTTTTATTTTTTTTTTAAAAAAAAAAATATATATATATATTTAATATTTTTAAATTTATATATATAAATTTTTTATATATAAAATTTTATATATATAAAATATTGGAAAAAAAAAAAATTTTTTTTTTAATATTTTTTATATAATATATATATATATTATATATATATATATTTATCAACTTTTTTTGTAATATATACTATATATATATATATAATATATTTATATATATAATATATATATATAATATTATATATTTATATAAATGCTTTAATATATATATAATTTTATATTATATATATATAATATATAAAAAAAATAAAATGATAATAAAATTATGTTGTATAATTATATATTATAAACACAACATAAAAATTAAAAATTAAAATATAAAAAATAATATAAAATATATATATAAATTACACACACACAAAATTTTAAATAAAATTAATTAAAATTTATAATAAATATTTTAAAATTAATATTATAATACGTATATAATAACAATATACACCAAGATCACACAGAAACCCACCCCCCCACAAAAACAACCACACACACACACAACACACACACCAACAGACACACACATATATTAAAATATATTAATAATTATTTTTATATAAATATAAAATATAAAACTAATAATATATAATATATATATTTTAATAATTATTTATATAAAATTTTTAATATATTACAAATTTACATATATATTATGTATGGTATACATTATTCATATTTTCCCTTGATTTGCAAATTTCGGTTGGCGTATAAACCCAATTTTCCTCCCACGTAAAACTCGCACCTAAAATGCTAAAAACCAAACCCATGGCTGCTGATGTCTGTCAGGGGATCGGACACGCGCGCGTGCCGTGACAGGTAGAAACCGACACTCAAATTTCTGAAGTCTTGGTAGATGATGTTTGCAAAAAAACAAAAAAAAGAAAAAAACACACACAATATAATATGTATATATACATATTTATATAATAATATTTATAATATATATATAATATATTTAAAAATTTTTTATTTTAATTATATATTATATAACTCATTTTTTTTTAAATGCGATGCAAAAAATCAAAGGAATGCCAGGAAATTTTTTGGGTATGGGGTTATATCGGGTTTTTATTATGCAAAATTCAGCGCATCGATATAGAAAATTCTTGTTTTTCTTAATTATAATATATATATATATATAAATTAATATATATATATTTTATATATATATATATATATTGTTTATGTGTTACGTAATACATATATATTATATAATATATATTATATAATATATATTAATAAATAATATTATATATATATATATTATTATATATATTATATATATATATATATGTATATATAAATGTATATATATATATATATAAATATAAATATAATATTATATATATGAATATACTTTATTATTATAATAATATATAAAGAATAATAATAATATGTAATTTTAAATAATAAATAATTTTAAATAATATATTTTTAATTTATATAAAAAAATTTTTAATATAAAATATATATAAAAAAATAATATTATAATATATAAATATTTATATTATATAATATATGGGGGGATATATAAATATATATATATAATATATATATATAATAATAAATAATGTATAATGTATAAATATATATATATATATATATTAATATTAATATATATATTTTATATATATATATAAGATATTATTAGTATATGCCACACATATACAGCATTTATAAAATTTTGTTGTATATATGTAATATATACAGAATAATTTTACATAAATTGTAATATAATAATTATATTTATATATTATATATATTATATATATATATAATAAATAAAATACATAAATTTAAATTTTATAAATTTTTAAATTTTAAAAAATTATATATATATATATATATATATATATAATATATATTAATAAAAAATTATATATATATGCAACACACATAGAGACTTTAATTTTAGTATGAATATTAATATATACAGTATTTTTTTAACATAAAATGTATATATATATATTATATTATATATATATAAAATTATATTATATATATTTAAAATTTTAAATGTGTGTGTGTGGGTGTTGTGTGTGTGTGTGTGTGTGTGTGTGTGTGTGTGTGTGTGTTTATATATATATATATAATATATTTTTATATTTATTATATTAACAATATTATAACAAACACACACACCAACACACACACACACAACACACACACACACAAAAAAAATATATATATTTTATATAATATATATATAATAAAATATAATATGGGGTTGTGTGTGGTGTGGTGTGTGGGGGTGTGTGTGTGGGGTTACATATATATACTTTAACATATATAATATATATATATATATATATATATATATATATTTTTTATAGATGTATATATAATAGAATTTATATATATTTATATAAGGTTAAATAAAATATATTACACCACACACCACACACACCCCCACACACAACACACTAATATATATATATATAATATAATTTTATAATATATATAATTTTAATATGTATGTATGTATGTTAATATACAATATAATTAACCCAAAATATGTTTATATACACACCAAACCCCACACAAAACACACTATAATAAAATTATATATAATATATTATATATATTATATATATATATATATCAACAACAAAAGGGTATGCTCAGTTTGAGCAGCCGTGGACCTCTCCCCCATCCTTCCCCCAAAAAACCGATCTTACGCTTTTCTTTCCACTTAACCATCGACACCCCGAAAATTTTTGATATTGTCGTCAGTCTTGTTTGGGTTTTGCCTTTCCTCTTTTTCCTATCACCACCCCGTCGCAAGTTTTTCTCAATATTTATTTCTTTACTGACAAAAACTTTAATTTCCTTGTTAAGTTTCCCAACAGCGGTTTTTACAATTTATTTTTCTCAGATTTCAATTGTTTTCTTTCTGTCCAGTAAAGCATACTGTCTGTAACACAATTTTCAAGACTATTGATTTTTCTTTCATTACTTAAAAACCCAACACTCAGAACCATATGATGAAATTTGGAAAACTAATGAGTCAATAACCTCAGCTTGTCCGAAGGGTAATGCTTCGGTCTTTCCAGTGTTTTGAGAGCAATTGGGCGCTTTGGAAAGGGGGAATTTTTCTTTTTATTCCGGTGAATCTCATTTATTTTTAAAAACTCCAAGATAAGTGAACTTTTTACATTTTCCAAAATATTCCATTTTTGAAACATTTTCATCTTTGTTCTTTGGGTTATTTTGAATTTCATGATCTTAGTTTTCTTGGCTTTAAAGAAACAAGCCACCCTTTTTTCGCGCTTCTTAACTTTATCTAGTAGTTTTGTATTTCAGGATATGTGGCAATCAAAACTATATCATGGTTCCCTCAGATTTATTTTTTTGATCCCCCAAACACCCACAGTTCCTTCAAATTCTCTAGAGCACCTCTCAAAATTTGTTTCAGAAATATATTAAAGAGGTGCGGAGACAGAATGCCCCCCTGTCGTATCCTTGTTGATTTAAAAACCATTTTTTAACCCATAAGTGTTTTTACAGCTGTTGTTGTTGGTCATAAAAGGGCTTTTATTAATGGATGAGTTTTTTGGAAATTATATGTACATGTTTCAGAGGATATCGTGATCAACATATCAAAAGCTTTCACAAAACGAGAAAACAGGTATGGGGTTTTTTTGATGTTCTCTTTTTTTTCTCTATGATAATTTTAAATTTAGAATCGGGTATCTGGTCCTTTTTCCGGGCGAAAAACCCGCTTTTGTCTGAAATTTCCCTTTAACTTCAACTTATTCTTTCAGAAATAATTTCAAAAAATTTTGCTGCGGGATTTTAAGGCAATTGTCTTTTATTGTTGCATTGGAGTGCGCCCTTTTTTTAGGTATGGGGTAAAGACGTTTTTCCCCAGTTTGGCCTTTTTCTTTCTTTCCCATATTTTGTACAGATTTTGTAGAAGAAGTATTCAACATTTTCCCCCGCTTTTTTAATTATTTGCGTTATTTTCTATTCGGGGCTCTTGTTTCTTATTTTTTATGGTTTTAAAAATTCGCCCAGCAGGGCGGTGGTTCATCCTCGCTTCATGAGTCAAATTTAATGTTTTTGTTAGATTTTTTTTTTTTTTTGTAAAAGTTGGAACAATATGATTCCCTCTATCTTTGACTTCTTTTCCATACATAAAACAAGTCCACTTCGTTTGATAGCGCCCCTTTTAGTTTTTAAAATTTTGTGTGATGTTTCGTACTCCTTTGGTAGGTTCTTTATTGTCTTATTGATAGAACAGTTTTCAATTCTTGGAAAGTTTATTTTTTAATTTTCCTTATCGTCGCAATAAACTTTGAATTTTGTATTTTTTTTTTTGTAAATTTTTTTTCAACGGATTATTGATACCTTTTTATTTTTGGCATCTTCTTGGTTCAATTTTAATTTTTTTAGAATCCAGGGGGAATTTGTTTTTTTCTTTTTGGCGATAGTTTTTTAAGCATGCTCAGCAAGATTCTTTTCCTTTTCCCCCAACTCATTTGGGTTTTATATTCACATTGATTTAGTATTTCAAATTTTTTTTGACACTGCAATTTGAATTGTTACAAGGTTTTTTTAGCGAGCTTAGAGGTGGTGTTGGACGCCCATCTTTTTTAGTCTTATTTTTAAAACGATAGTTGTAGTTGGTGGTCACTGTTTTCAGTGGAAAATTTGTTTTGGAATTTTTATGCAACTCTCCTTTTTTGGTTTAGCGAAAGTATCAATTTGGTTGCGTGTCTTTTGTCTGGTGAAAACCCCGTGTACAAGGTCTTGGGTGGTGTTGGAACAATGTATTTGGATAACTAAAAATTTTTTGTATACAGAACAAAAAAATCTTTTCCTCTTCATTTAAACGCCAAGGCCCAATTTTCCAAAGGTGTAATTTTTTGATTATTTTTTCCACTTTGGCGTTGGGGTTCCATGTATTTTTTTCCCCCTTTTTAGGGATTGTGTCTAAAGTATCTTTGGGGGAGTTATAAAAAAATTCCATTTCTTTTCACTTGCAATATTGGTTTGGGGGTAGCATTGTATAATACTAATATTAGGGTTTTGCTTTTTGACTTTTAAAAGCATCATTTATTGGGCTGTACCCATTTGTGATTTTCAGTTTTTTTCTGAGAATCATGCAACTCCGTGATAAATTCCTTTTCTTTTCCCGAAAAAAGAACTGTCTTGTTTTTTTTAGTTTGAAACTTTCCCTATTTTTCCAATTTTCTCACGATACTATTTTGGGAAAGTTTATCTATCCATTTTGTTAAGACAGTTGTAATTACCCACTCTTTCATTTTTCCTTTCGTTCCACGTTTCCCATTTTTAAAGGTTTCTTAATTGGACTGTTTTTTTATCTTTTTTGTCTTCCAGATGCAGTTTAACATTGTCAGCCTGGTTTCCCCAAAACTAACGCGCCCTTGAAACCCACGCGACGGGCGATGTGGGAGAATTGTCGTTTTTGTATTTAACATTGGGTAGAGGTTTTTCAGGAGAAAATAAAAGTTTAGTGGAATCCCCCCGGTCCCTTTAACTCGCAGTCTCCAATAATTAGGAGGAACTACTCTGCCGCTTTTTTAAAAAAGTTACACTTAATACGCCAGCATATTATTTTGGGGAAACCCGTAATCAGTAGAATGAAGGGTTTTTACCAGAATCTACTGCCCTGCTCCGGGCAGTTTCACCCAACCCTGGATGGGAGCTAATAGGGTGCACCTTTTTCAAGGGAACTAGGGTGCAGTTTTTTGTCCTTAACCCCGAAAATTATTTATAATATATATAATAATATATTAATATATATTTTTAAAAATTACATATTAAATATTTAATTATATATATATATATATTATATATATATCAATATATATATATTATATATAATATTATATATATATATAATATATATATATATATATATATGATGCACATATAACATATGGATTATTTGGGGGTGTGGGGGTTTTGGTACAATATACAGATGGATGTGTGTGTGTGTGTGTGTGTGTGTGTGGTTGGATGTGTGTGGTGGTGTGTGGTGGTGTGGTGGTGTGGTGTGGTGTGTGTGTTGCATGTATTTTATATATATTATATATATATATATATATATAAAAATATATAAATTTTTATATTATATATATATTATATGAAAGCAAAAAAAACTCTTCCGTGTTAAAAAAGGAAGAAAAAAACCCAATAAAAAAAACCAGATTTATTAAAAAATGGACAAAAGTTTTGAAATCCCCCTGGTTTCCCCATTTCAGGTTTGAAGTTCCATCTTCAGGCCAGTGTGAAGAGGGAACCGGTGGATTTTAAAATGTAGTCTATTTTCAAAAAAACTAGTTTTTGTTTTGGGGGTTTTTTTTTCCCAAATATATATTAATCTATATATTTATTAATAATAATAATTATATAAATATATATTAATATATTTTTATACATACACACACACACAAGACACACACAAACACACACACATCACACACACAAACACATATATATATAAATATTTTATATATATATTATTTTAATTATATATATATATATATTTTTAAATATATATATATAAAATATTTTACACATACTTTTAATATATTATATATATATTATAAATATATATATATATAAAATACAAATATATTATAATATATTTTAAAAAATTAAAATATATTATATATGGAAAAAAATAGTTAATTTCGTTTTATTTAGTACTGATGATAATAAAGTATTTAGCGGTGAAAGTAAATGAAACCATTTTGGGCTAAAAGGGGGAAAAACATGAAGCTGGTTAATGCTTAATAGTACTTTGTATGATTTTCTATAATTAGAATAATCTAAACCCTTGTTATGCTAAAAAATTTTTTTCTATACCTGGGGCTGAATTTCCCATTCCCCAAAAGCTAAGCTGCCATGCAAAAATGTTTTTTTAAATTTTTTAATATGCGTTATCAATTAACTTAAAAAGTCTCGTTTTTTTTTCCCCATGATAGACAACCCCCAAAAAAATAATGTGAGGGCGTCGATAACTTGATACTCCGTGGGAAAGCTTTTAAAAAAATTTTTCCCCTTTCTTCTTTGGGGAAAATGCCGGTACAAACGAAGGATCTACGCTGCAAAAACAACAGGGGGTAAAATGAAGAAACGCAAAACGATGCATGACAAAAACAAAAAAAAATAGAAAATAGAAAAAGGTCTAAAACTCCTTGCCTCTGGTATTTATATCATGACATATGTTGAGTGTAAAAATAATCCTATTTATATATATATATAATATAGGGTTTATTTTACACCATACATATGTCATGATAAAAATCCCTGATGCAAGGAGCTTTTAACCTTTTCTATTTCTATTTTTATTTGTTTTTTTGCTGCATGGTTTTCGTTTTTTTCTTTGTATCCTTTTGTTTTTGCGCGTAGATCCTTCAGTTTGCCCGCGTTTTTCACCAAAAGAATGAGAAGGAAAATTTTAAAAAAGTTTTCCCACGGAGTATCAAGTTATCAGACGTCCCCTTTTATTGGTGGCTTGTCATCATGTGAGAAAAAAACGAGACAATGTACGTTAATTTATAACGAATATTATATAAAACACACTTTTGCATGTGCAGCTTAGCGTTTGAATGGATGCAACTAGGATAGGGGAAGTAAGTTTTGAAACAGGGTTTTTGGGTTTTTCTAATTTAGAAAATCATTTGAAAAAATATTAAGCATTAACCCCTGCTTCATGTTTATTCCCCTTAGTCCAAATGGTTTTATTTTTTAATTTTTCCCGAAATACTTTTTTATCAGTCGTACTAAATAAATCTGAAATGAATATTTCTTTCCATATATATATAATATTTTTTATATATATATTATATAATTATATTAAAATATATATATATATATATATATAAAATATATTATGTATGTTGTGTAATATATTTTATATATATATATATATATATATATATTATATATAATAAATATTTATATATATATATTATATGTGGGTGTGTGTGAGTTGGTGTTGTTGTGTGTCTGTTTTGTGTGTGTGTTTTTATAATATTATATTTTTTAAAAATAATTTTATTTATATATAAAGAAAAAAAAATAAAAAAAAAAAAAATATTTTTTTAAAAAATTAAAAATATTATCTTAATATTAAAAGGTTAAGAAAACCAACAAAATTACCCCAAAAATTTTTTTTTGGGGTTTTTTTTTATTGAAAACTTTTTTTTTAAAAAAAAAAAAAAACTTTTTTAAAAAAATTTTTTTTCGAAAAAAAAAAAAAAAAAAAAAAAAAAAAAAAAACCCCCCCCCCCCCCCTTTTAAAAT
>NW_023643252.1:2500-9333 GCF_015228065.2 Penaeus monodon | reverse complement strand
ATTAAAAATAACTATATTTAATTAAAACTGTATTACTGTAATACTATAATAATATTGCAATAACTAGTAAAAGAATAATAATATAATAATAACAATAATAATATTAAAAACAATATTATAACGATTATTATTATTATTATTATATTTATTATTACTATTATTTTTATTATTTCTGTTTTAATATATTTTTGGCAATAATACAAATAATTAAAGTAACAATAATAATAATAATAATAATAATAATAATAATAATAATAATAATAATAATAATAATAATAATAATAATAATAATAATGATAATAATAATAATAACAATAATAATAATAATAATAACAACATTAATAATAATAATAATAATAATAATAGTAATAATATTAATAATCATCAAATGTTATCCAAATTCTCTTTATTCTCACTTTTTCATCATTATTGTCATAATTAATAGAATTATAGTAATTATCATAATTATTACTGTAATAATTGCCAAAGTCATCAAATGAATGGAAAAAACATTATTTTGAAGTATACTCTCAAAAGGCTATATTTCGCTCGATTTTGTAGCTTTTTTGATTTTTGGGATTTTTTTTTCTTTTACCTGATTTTGATTATATATGGACACAATTCATGTTATTATCATCATTATTATCATGATTATCATTACTATTATCGTTATCATCATCATTATCATCATAATCATCATTATCATAATCATTATCATCATTATTGTAATTATTATCATCATTATTGCAATTATAATCATTATTATTGCAATTATTGCAGTTATAATATTTGGTTTTACAACTATACTAATAACAACTACAATAATATTAGTAATAACAATAATGATAACAATAATAACGTTTCCATAATAATTATATATATCATTATTTTATTTAACATCGTTATTACTGTAATTATTACTGTTATGATATTTTTTTTTTTTGCAATTATATTACTTGTAAAAAGAATAATAACAGTAATAATATTAATAGCAATATTATAACGATTATTATTATTATTATTATTATTATTATACTTATTACGATTATTGTTATTATTACAGCTATAATATAATTTTTGGCAATAATACTAATAATTAAAGTAATAATAATAATAATAATAATAATAACAATAATAATAATAATAATAATAATAATAATAATAATAATGATAATAATAATAATAGCAATAATATTCATAATAATAATGATAATAGTAATAATAATAATCGTCAAATATAATCCAAATTCTCTTTATTCTCACTTTTATCATCATTATTCTCATGATTAATAGAATTCTGGTAATTATTATCATTATTACCCTAATAATTGCCAAAATCATCAAATGAATGGAAAAAAACGTTATTTTGGAGTATACTCTCAAAACGCTATATTCCACTAGATTTTGCCGTTCTTTCGACTTTGGGATTTTTTTTCTTTTACCTGTTTTTGATTATATATGGACACAATTCCTGTTATTATCATCTTTATTATCATGATCATCATCATTATTATCGTTTCATCATCATTATCATCATTATCATCATTATCATCATCATTATCATCATTATTACAATTATTATCATCATTATTGCAATTATTATCATTATTATTGAAATTATTGCAGTTATAATATATAGTTTTACAAATATAATAATAGCAACTACTATGATAATAGAAATAACAATAACAATAACAATAATAACGTTTTTATAATAATTATTAATATCATTATTTTAATTAACATCGTTATTACTGTAGTTATTAAGGTTGTAATAATTATTTTTGTAATTATACTACTAGTAAAAAGAATAATAATGATAATAATAACAATAATAATATTAATAATAATATTATGACGATTATTATTATTGCTATTATTATTATTATATTTATTATTACTATTATTGTTATTATTACAGTTATAATATATTTTTTGGCAATAATACTAATAATTAAAGTAATAATAATAATAATTATAATAATAATAATAATAATAATAATAATAATAATAATAATAATAATAATAATAATAATAACAATAATATTGATAATAATAATAAGAGTAATAATATTAACAATCATCAAATATTAACCAAATTCTCTTTATTCTCACTTTTTTATTATTATTGTCATGATTACCAGAAT
This sequence comes from Penaeus monodon, assembly GCF_015228065.2. Classification (NCBI taxonomy): domain Eukaryota; kingdom Metazoa; phylum Arthropoda; class Malacostraca; order Decapoda; family Penaeidae; genus Penaeus; species Penaeus monodon. Next base: position 7,186 of record NW_023643252.1, on the reverse strand, counting down.
CCTTTTAATCATTATCATTATTACCCTAATAATTGCCAAAATGAATCGAATAAACGTCATTTTGGAGTATACTCTCAAATGGCTATATTTCGCTAGATTTTGCCACTTTTTCGACTTTTGATATTTTTTTTTCTTTTACCTGTTTTTGATTATATATGGACACAATTCCTGTTATTATCATCATTATTATCGTTATCATCATCATTATCATCATTATTGCAATTATTATCATCATTATTGCAATTATCATCATTATTATTGCAATTATTGCAGTTATATTATATAGTTTTACAACTTTACTAATAACAACTACAATAATGATAGTGATAAGAAAAATAACGTTTTTGTAATAATTATTTCTATCATTATTTTAATTAACATCGTTATTACTGTAATTATTACTGTATAATAATTATTTTTGCAATTATACTACTAGTAAAAAGAATAACAATGATAATAATAACAATAATAATATTAAAAACAATATTATAACGATTATTATTATTATTATTATTATATTTATTATTACTATCATTTTTATTATTTCTGTTATAATATATTTTTGGCAATAATACAAATAATTAAAGTAACAATAACAATAATAATACTAATAATAATAATAATAATAATAATAATGATAATAATACTAATAATAATAATGATAATAACAATAATAATACTAATACTAATACTAATACTAATACTGATAATAATAAAAATAACAATAATATTAATAATAATAGTGATAATAGTAATAATATTAATAATCATCAAATGTTATCCAAATTCTCTTTATTCTCACTTTTTCATCATTATTGTCATGATTAATAGAATTCTAGTAATTATCCTCATTATTACCGTAATAATTGCCAAAATCATCAAATGAATGTAAAAGACGTTATTTTGGAGTATACTCTCAAAAGGCTATATTTCGCTAGATTTTGTAGCCTTTTCGACTTTTTGGATTTTTTTTCTTTTACCTGTTTTTGATTATATATGGACACAATTCATGTTATTATCATTATTATTATCACTATTATCATTATTATTATCGTTATCATCATCATTATCATCATTATCATCATTATCATAATCATTATCATCATTAATGCAATTATTATCATCATTATTGCAATTATTATCATTATTATTGCAATTATTGCAGTTATAATATTTGGTTTTACAACTATACTAATAACAACTACAATAATATTAGTAATAACAATAATAATAACAATAATAATGTTTCCATAATAATTATATATATCATTATTTTAATTAACATCGTTATTACGGTAATTATTACTGTTATAATATTCATTTTTTTACAATTATATTACTTGTAAAAAGAATAATAATGATAATAATAACAGTAATAATATTAATAGCAATATTATAACGATTATTATTATTATTATACTTATTATTACTATTATTGTTATTATTACAGTTATAATATATTTTTTGGTAATACTAATAATTAAAGTAATAATAACAATAATCATAATAACAATAATAATAATAATAATAATAATAATAATAATAATAACAATAATATTCATAATAATAATGATAATAGTAATAATAATAATCATCAAATATAATCCAAATTCTCTTTATTCTCACTTTTATCATCATTATTCTCATGATTAACAGAATTCTGACAATTATTATTATTATTACCCTAATAATTGCCAAAATCATCAAATGAATGGAAAAAACGTTATTTTGGAGTATACTCTCAAAACGCTATATTCTGCAAGATTTTGCCGTTCTTACGACTTTTGGGATTTTTTTTCTTTTACCTGTGTTTGATTATATATGGACACAATTCCTGTTATTATCATCATTATTATCATGATTAAATTATGAAATTATTGCAGTTATAATATATAGTTTTAGAAATATAATAATAATAACTACAATGATAATAGTAATAACAATAATAATAACAATAATAACGTTTTTATAATAATTATTAGTATCATTATTTTAAGTAACATCGTTATTACTGTAATTATTATGGTTATAATAATTATTTTTGTAATTATACTACTAGTAAAAAGAATAATAATGATAATAATAACAATAATAATATTAATAATAATATTATAACGATTATTATTATTGTTATATTTATTATTACTATTACTGTTATTATTAGAGTTATAATATATTTTTTGGCAATAATACTAATAATTAAAGTAATAATAATAATAATAATAATAATAATAATAATAATAATAATAATAATAATAATAATGTTAAGAGTAATAGTATTAATAATCATCAAATATTAACCAAATCATTATTGTCATGATTACCAGAATTCTGTTATTATCATTATTACCCTAGTAATTGGCAAAATGAATCGAATAAACGTCATTTAGGAGTATACTCTCAAAAGGCTATATTTCGCTGGATTTTGCCACTTTTTCGACTTTTCGGATTTTTTTTCTTTTACCTGTTTTTCATTATATATGGACACAATTCCTGTTATTATCATCATTATTATCATGATTATCATCATTATTATCGTTATTATCATCATTCTCATTATTATCATCATTATCATCATTATTGCAATTATTATCATCATTATTGCAATTATTATCATTATTATTGCAATTATTGCATTTATATAGTTTTACAACTATACTAATAAGAACTATAATAATAATAGTAATAACAATAATAATAACAATGATAACATTTTTTATAATAATTATTTATATCATTACTTTAATTAACATCGTTATTACTGTAATTATTACTGTTATAATAATTTTTTTTTGCAATTATGCTACTAGTAAAAAGAATAATAATGATAATAATAATAATAATAATAATATTAATAACAATATTATAACGATTATTATTATTATTATACTTATTATTACTATTATTGTTATTATTACAGTTATGATATATTTTTTTGGCAACAATACTAATAATCAAAGTAATAATAATAATATTAATAATAAAAATAATAATGATATTAATAATAATAATAATAATAATAATAACAATAATAATAATAATAATAATAACCATCATCATCATCATAACAATAATATTGATAATAATAATGATAATAGTAATAATATTAATAATTATCAAATGTTATCAAAATTCTCTTTAATCTCACTTTTATCATCGTTATTGTCAGGATTAATAGAATTCTGGTAATTATTATCATTATTACCCTAATAATTGCAAAAATCATCAAAAAACGTCATTTTGGAGTATACTCTCAAAATGCTATATTTCGCTAGATTTTGCTGTTTTTTCGACTTTTTGGATTTATTTCCTTTTCCTGTTTTTGATTATATTTGGACACAATTCCTGTTATTATCATCATTATTCTCATGATTATCATTATTATTATCGTTATCATCATCATTATCATCATTATTATCATTATCATCATTATTGCAATTATTATCATCATTATTGCAATTATTATGATTATTATTGCAATTATTGCAGTTATAATATATAGTTTTACAACTTTACTAATAACAACTACAATAACTATAGTGATAACAATAATAACGTTTTTTATAATAATTATTTATATCATTATTTTAATTAACATCGTTATTACTGTAATTATTACTGTTATAATAATTATTTCTGCAATTATACTACTAGTAAAGAGAATAATAATGATAATAATAACAATAATAATATTAATAACACTTATAACGGTTATTATAATTATTATTATATTTATTATTACTAACATTGTTATTATTACTGTTATAATATATTTTTTGGCAATGATACTATTAATTAAAGTAATAGTAATAATAATAATAATAATAATAATAATAATAATAATAATAAAAATGATAATAATAATAATAATAATAATAATAATAAAAATAATAATAATAATAACAATCATATTGATAATAATAATGATAATAGTAATAATATTGATAATCATCAAATGTTATCCAAATTCTCTTTATTCTCACTTTTATCATCATTATTGTCATGATTGATAGAATTCTGGTAATTATTATCATTATTACCCTAATAATTACCAAAATCTTCAAATGAATGGAAAAAACGTCATTTTGGAGTATACTCTCATAAGGCTATATTTCACTAGATTTTGCACTTTTTCGATTTTTTTTCTTTTACCTGCTTTTGATTATATATGGACACAATTCCTGTTATTATCATCATTATTATCATGATTATCATTATTGTTATCATTATCATCATCATTATCACCATTATCATCATTATCATAATCATTATCATCATTATTGCAATTATCATCATCATTATTGCAATTATTATCATCATTATTGCAATTATTATCATTATTATTGCAATTATTGCAGTTACAATATATAGTTTTACAACTATACTAATAACAACTACAATAATAATAGTATTAATAATAATAATAATGATAATAATAATAATAATAATAATAATAATAATAATAACGTTTTTATAATAATTATTTATATCTTTATTTTAATCAACATCGTTATTATTGTATCTATTACTGTCATAATAATTATTTTTGCAATTATACTAATAGTAAAAATAATAATAATGATAATAATAACAAAAATAATATTAATAACAATATTATAACGATTAATATATTTATTATTATACTTATTATTACTATTATTGTTATTATTACAGTTATAATATATT
>NW_023643251.1:7500-9333 GCF_015228065.2 Penaeus monodon | reverse complement strand
TTTATTAACATCCCCCCTTTCCCTTTTTCCCTTCTTCTCTTTTTTTCTCTCCTCTATTTCTTCTATCTATTTTATAAATATTATTTTCCCCCCCCCTTTTTTTTTTACCCCTTCTATTTTATTATCTATTTTTTCTATCTACCAAATTCTTCTATTAATTATCTATCATCTACCCCTCTATAATTTAAATTAACTTTTATTTTTCCCCCCCCCTCCCCTGCTACTTCTCTTTTTATCCGATTACAACTGCATTCCTCTCGTCCCTATCTCCCAATCGTTGATTTTTTAGTATCTTTATCAGAGTATTCTCATCTCTCTTTTTTTTAATATTATTCACTCCATTGGTGGCTTTATTTCTGGTGATTCTGGCAATGCCCCTTCCTTCAGCAGAGGAACCGCCTTCGTTGCCCGTCCATCATTCTAAACAACGATTTTAGTAGCCTTATAAGTATGCATATTTTATCATACGTTTTATATTCATGGCTGTATCCAATTACTTTTTTTTATCTCTGTTGCAGTCTTCTTGTTTGTTTATTTATTGGTGTTTGTATGTTTGTCTATCTGTTTTATTATCTTGTCTGTTCTTTACTATTAAAGTCTTGCGAAAAACGCTCCACCTCTCGCACCCCTTTCCGTTTCTATCTGCAATTTCTACTTAAAAACGTATCTCCACCCCCTTTCCCTCCACCCTTATTCCCCTTTTCTTAATTCACTACCATATCTTCTCCCTGCCTACTTCATTACCAATCTATACCTACCCCCTACCCCCTACTACCTCCCTTATCTAAATTTCTGTCCTCCTCCTCCCCTCATCTTCTCATGTTGTTTTGTAGCATTAAATCCTGAGTTTGTGACCATCACGGGGCACCCTTTGGGGGACGGGAAAAGCGTTTTCGTATTTTTTGAGTAGGAATTTTTTTCTTTCGACATCTTCTTTTTTATTTTGATTATTGTTATTATGATTATTTTTATTATTTTTTTTATTATTTTTATTATTATTAAAAATTATGTTGTTTTTTTGTGTTGTTTTGTTTTTTTTGTTGTGTTGTTGCTATTATTAGAGTAGTACATATTAAACTTATTTATAATAATATTATTATTTCTTTTTATTATTATTTATTATTATCATTATATTATTTTCCAATTTCAATTTTTTACATTGTTTTTTTATTATTATCATTGTTGTCATTATTATTAATTATTATTATTATTATTATTATTATCATTATTATCATTATCATTATTATCATTATTGTTGTCATTATTGTTATTATTATTATTATTATTATTATTATCATTATTATTATCATCATCATTAGTGTCATTATCATTATCATTATTATCATTATCGTTATCATTATCATTATCATTACCATTATTATTATTACTGTTCCTGCTGGTCTTGTTCTTGTTCTTGTTATCATTATTAACAATATTATTAGCAGTAATTTTATCATTATTATATCATTATTATCATTATTGTCATTATTATTATAATTTTTATTATTACCATTATTACTATTATTACTGTTGGCATTATTGTTATAATCATTATAATTATTATTATTATACTAAATAATGATAATTATTATTATGATAACTATTATTTTGTTTAATCTTTATATGGCGTCGATATTTTTGGATATTCTTCTCCATTCCCGCCTATCAAAATATTCTTTGCCAGTTAATCCCTTTTCACTAAACTTTATTTGCAAGCAATCTCTCCTCCTCCTTCTTGGCCTACCTTTATTTCTTCTCTCTTATACCTCCATACCAAGCCCTCGTTTTCCTATATCTTCCTACTCTCTCCGTATCACATGACCGTGCCATTTC
>NW_023643251.1:0-2500 GCF_015228065.2 Penaeus monodon | reverse complement strand
TAATGTTAATAGCGTTTCATGTCAGGTTATAAAAGAGGTGTTTAAACATCAAACGTTGCACGCTGAGTAGCTTTTAAGGGATAGAAATTGAGTAGAAAATACCCAACGTACACAACAGGGAAATCAAAATGACAACATTAATTCAATATATGTTAATTTCTACAAAGGTATTTGAGTTTGGTAAAATAATACTCTTATTGTAAGACGATGCGTTTTTTTTTTTACTGGTTTGTTTGCGTTTAGAGGAGGGGGAGGCACGTTGTGACATGTGTGTTTGATTTGTTTTGTTTGCTTATTTGTTGTTTTGTGTGTGTGTGTGCTTGAGTGTTCGTGTGTTGTGTGTGTATGTGTGGTTTCTTGTGTGTGTGTGTGTGTGTGGTTTCTTGTGTGTGTGTGTGTGTGATCGAGTGTTCATCTGTGTGTGCATATGAGTGTGGTTTCTTGTGAGTGTGTGTGTGTTTGAATGTGTACATATGTGTGTGTGTGTTCATGTGTACATGTGTGTGTGTGAGTGTGTGTCTGAGTGTTCATGTGTGTGTGTGTGCGTGTGCGTGGAGTGAACGAAAGAGAGTCAAAGAGTGAAAGCGAGAAAAAAGGAACTAACAAAACTGAAAATACGGAAGATTGTAATAGAGAAATAATAACATCAACAAGCCGCTTTTTACAAATATATCAATGATGATTATAATCAAAATGATAACAATGGCTTTGATGAAAATCGCAGTAATGATAATGATAGTAATAAGGATAATGATAATTATGATAGTAATAATGATGGTGATGATGATGATGATATTGATAATAGTGATTGTAATGATAATGATAGTAATAATAATAATAATAATAGTAATGATAATGATATTAACATAATAATAAAAAAGTAATGCCAATAATAATAACAAGCAACTAACACCTGCAAATACTTAGATTCCCACAAGTTAACAGATGGAACACCGGGCCTGTAAGAACTGTAAGAACGTATCAGGAGTTTTGTTTGCTAAGAAAATTAGAGAGAGATTGAAGGGAAAATTACACCACCCATGACGTACGGGGCAGAAACGTGTCCGATTAAAAAAGGACCAGAAAAGGAGACGTATTGTGGCAGAAATGCATATGTTGAGGTGGATATGTGTATTTACGAGACCACATGTAATGATAGAATTCGTGGAACAACTAAAGTTCTGGAACCATCAAGAGACAATGTTGAAATGGCACGGTCATGTGATACGGAGAGAGTAGGAAGATATAGGAAAACGAGGGCTTGGTATGGAGGTATAAGAGAGAAAATAAAGGTAGGCCAAGAAGGAGAGGAGAGATTGCTTGCAAATAAAGTTTTTGTGAAAAGGGATTAACTGGCAAAGAATATTTTGATAGGCGGGAATGGAGAAGAATATCCAAAAATATCGACGCCATATAAAGATTAAACAAATATAGTTATCATAATAATAATTATCATTATTTAGTATAATAATATAATTATAATGATTATAACAATAATGCCAACAGTAATAATAGTAATAATGGTAATAATAAAAATTATAATAATAATGACAATAATGATAATAATGATATAATAATGATAAAATTACTGCTAATAATATTGTTAATAATGATAACAAGAACAAGAACAAGACCAGCAGGAACAGTAATAATAATAATGGTAATGATAATGATAATGATAACGATAATGATAATAATGATAATGATAATAACAATAATGATGATAATAATGATAATAATAATAATAATAATAATAATAACAACAATAATAATAATAATAGAAATTATAGAATCTATAATAATAATAATAATAATAATGACAACAATGATAATAATAATAATAACAATGATAATAATAATAATAATAATAATAATAATAATGATAATAATAATAATAATAATAACAATAATAATAACAAAAGTAATAGATAATATTATTATAAATAATGATAATAATGATACTACTACTAATAATAGCAACAACGACAACAACAAAAACAAAACAACAACAACAACAACAACAATAATAATAATAATAATAATAATAATAATAATAATAAATAATCATAATAACAATAATCAAAATAACAAGAAAGAAGGATGTCGAAAGAACAAAATTCCTACTCATAAAAATACGAATAACGGCTTTATGTTCCCTTGTCCAGCCAAGTGTCCCGTGATGGTCACAAACTCAGGATTATAATGCTACAAAACAACATGAGAGAGATGAGGGGAGGAGGAGAGACAGATAGATAAGTAGGTAGGTAGATAGGTAGGTAGGTAGATAGATATGGTAGATAGATAGGTAGGCAGGTAGATAGATATGGTAGATAGATAGATAGATAGAGAGATAGAGATAGAGAGAGAAAGGGATAGAGAGATAAGATTAGATAGATAGATAGAAATTGACAGATAGATATCTGGAAAGAGGGATAGACAGAGAGAGGTGGAGGCGTAGATAGCTATTAAGACTTAGATAGATAAAGAGACAGACAAGCAA
>NW_023643250.1:7500-9333 GCF_015228065.2 Penaeus monodon | reverse complement strand
GGGGGGTGTGTTTTGGGGGTGTGTGTTTGGGGTGTGTGTATGGTGTTGGGGTGTGTGGTGTGTTTGTGGGGTTTTGGTGTGTGGGGTTTTTTGTGGGGTTTGGAGGGGTTTTTTGTTTTTTTTTGTTTTTTTTTTTTTTTTTTTTTTTTTTTTTTTTTTTTTTGGGGTTTCGGGTGTTGGTGGGGGTGGAGGGGAGAGGTTTTAAAAAAATTTAAGAAAAAAAAAAAATAAAAAAAAAAAAAAATAACAAAAATAAAGGGAAATAAAAAATAAAAAATTTAAAGGGGGAATTTATATAAGGAAAATTAATAAAAATAATAAAAATAAGTTGAATAATAAAGATGAATAAAAATCAAATCAAAAGGATTAAAAGAAAACAAAAGAAAGGGGGAAAGGAAAATTGGAACAAAAATTGTAAAAATAAAGAAAATTTTATGGAAGAAATGAGCTGAAAGGAGGGAGAAAAAGGAAATTGAAGGAAAAGGGAGAAAAGAATAAGAGCCAAAAAGAGGGGGAAAAGAACGAAAAAATTTGAAGGATTAAAAAGGTGAAGAATTGACCGAGGGTTTTGTCCTGTTTATTGTCACGATGGGATTATTCGTGTTTTTCCATTTTTTGTGTTCGCTTTTTCCTTTTTTCCGGCCTCTCCCCCTCTCTTTTCCCTCAGAACGACAAAACTGTGCCGAGTTGCCGGCCCACCCGAAGCTACCCCAAGGGTACTTACGAGGCGGGCTTTTGGGGTGAGGCACCCTTAGGGGTTTGGGGCGTGGGTTTGCGGTCTTTTTTAAAAACGTTGGCGGTGTCCTTGCGGCGTTGGCGCGGGGGTTAAAAGTGAGCTCCTGGGGCCGGCCCCGCTCGTATTTTTATCGGTGACCCTTCGGTCCACGATAACGAAATGGGCCAGTCAGCCTGTCAGGTAACTGTAAACACACCCAAACCCATAAAAAGATATGATGGGGTTTGTCCCATTTGGGGAACCCTCTTCGTGCAACTCTGCATGCCCAACATGGAACGCATTACCCGCCCCCGAATGAGCAATTCCTCTTTTTCCCTAGCCTGGGTGTTTTGGAATCTTTAACGAAACTGAGGTCTCGGATTTATTTATTAGTTTTATTTTTCATTTTGGGTAGTTTTTTTTTCCGTATGAAAGGGGACCCAGTTATTCCTACGAGACATGGAGAGCCCCTGAGTGCCCCCAAGCAAGGAGCCCCTGCTTGCTTGGAAGCAATCCCCCCCCGAAATTGCTCGTTTTCCCCATGGACACGCAGGCAAAAGGGAAAACGAATAAGCCCCGAGACACTCATTATTCTTTTCACCCTAGATTAATTTCACTAACCTCTTTTTAAAATTGCTCTCTCTTCAATATCTATTTCTCTCTGTTCACTCATTTTTTTTGTTTTTTAAATATTACATCAGCTTCTAAATCACGCAATACCTCTCTCCCTTTTCACTCACGGGTTTTATCTTCTTTGTTTTCTCATTTTTAATCATCTCCTTTTACTAAACCCTTCCCTTTTTTTGATTTTTCTTTTTCCAATTTTTTTCGTCTTTTTTTTCTTTCCCCTCATTTTTCCTTTTCCGTCTCTCACTCTTTTCTCTTTTTGTACCCCACTAACTCATTCTTCTGTCCAGAATCAATCGCATTTTCTCTGACTCACTCATTACTCCCCTCCCCCCCTCTCTCTTCTCCTTCTGTTCTCTTTTTCATTCGATCTTTTTTTCCCCCTCTCTCTCTCTCTCTCTCTTCTCCCTCTCCTCTCTCTCTCTCCTCTCTCCTTTCTTTTCCTTTCTCTCTTCTTGTTCACTAAATTCACTTTTTCTCGGCCCATTTTG
>NW_023643250.1:0-2500 GCF_015228065.2 Penaeus monodon | reverse complement strand
TATAGAACATATATATATATATATAGAGTATATATATAATATGAAGTATATAGATAATAATGCAGTATATATACGACGATATAGAAGTATACATATAATATATATAGATATGAGATATAATATTACATAGATGGATATAGATATAGATATATATATATAATCTAGATATATAGTATAGATATAATATATATATATCGTATATAGTATTACTATATATATAAATGTATATATAGAATTATATATATATAAATATAGTAACAACTGAGGAGATATATATACATATATATGTAAGATACATATAGATATATATAATATATATAGGCATATATATATATATATATATATATTATATAATATATATACAGACCAGGTTGTATACATATATATATATATATAGAGAGAGAGAGGATATATATATATAGAGATATAGATGTATATTTAAGATAGTAATATATATAAGATATATAGATATGTATATCATATAACATTATGATAGATTATATGATATATAGATATATAGATAGATATGGTATATATTATTCTAGATATAGAAAAGATATATGTTGGCTATAGAGAAATAACAGACACACACACACAAACACACACACACACACACACAAAAAACACACACAACACAACAACACACAACACATAACCAACAATACATCAACAATCATGATATATATATATATAGAGAATATATATATATATAAGAATAAATATATATAACATAATAATAACAACACAACAAAATAACTATAATAATATATATATAACTACTATCCACTATATATATTAAATATATATAATATCATATATATATTATAATATATATATATATATCTATATATATATATTTATATATATATATATATATATATATATATATATATTATAATATATATATATATTTAAGTATGTATATGTGTGTGTGTGTGCATATTTATATAACATAATTTATATAATTTATATATTATTATCATTATTACCCTAATAATTGCCAGAATCATCAAATGAAATGAAAAAAACGTCATTTTGGAGTCTACTCTCAAAAGGCTATATTTCGCTAGATTTTGCCGCTTTTTCGAGTTTTCGGAATTTTTTTTCTTTTAACTTTTTTATTATATATGGACACAATTCCTGTTATTAGCATCATTATTATCATGATTATCATCATTATTATCATCATTATCATCATTATTGCAATTATTATCAGCATATTGCAATTATTATCAGTTATTCATTATTGCAATTATATGCTATATATTATCAGCATTATTGCAATTATTATCATATTATTGCAATTATTGCAGTTATAATATATATTTTTACAACTATACTAATAACAACTACAATAATAATAGTAAGAACAATGATAATAACAATAATAACTTTTTTATAATTATTATTTATATTATTATTTTGATTAATGTCGTTATTACTGTAATTATTACTGTTATAATAATTATTTTTACAATTATACTACCAGTAAAAATAATAATAATGATAATAGTAACAATAATAATATTAATAACAATATTATAACAATTAGTATTATTATTATCATACTAATTATTATTATTATTGTTATTATTACAGTTATAGTATATTTTTTGGCAATAATACTAATAATTAAAGTAATAATAATAATGATAATAATAATAATATTTATAATAATAATAATAAAAATAATAATATAATAATAATAATAATAATAATAATAATAATAATGATAATAATGATACTGCACACAAATAAAAGTAAAATTGAAGTATAATGGAAATGTATACTAATTGAAAAAAGTAAGTGTACAAAGGTTAGGCTTAGATTAGTTTGGGTTAGATACATATGAATATATATCTAACCAAAACTAGACCAAAACTAACCTAAGCTATCTGAAGTAAAGGTAAAATATTCTAGCGTAACAATCTATCATAACCTAACTAAAGCAAACCGAATTTAACTTAAGCTTACCTAAGGAAACTAAACCTAACCCATCTTAACTTAACTAACCTAACCAAACCAAACCCTACTATAACTAAACCTAACCTAATCCATACTAACCTAATTAGCTCAATCTAACCTAACCTAAGGAAACCTAATCTAACATAACACAACATAACGTAACTAAACCTTCTCTAATCTAAATAAATTAACTTAACGAAACCTAACCTAACTATCCCTAAACTAACATAATATAACGGAACATAACATAAATAAACCTAATCTATTAAAACCTAATCTACATAACATAAAGGACAAAATAGCTAAACCTATTCTAATTAATACAACGAAGATAACTAAACCTAACCTAGCCTACCAAATCTAACCTAACTAAACTAATATAACCTTAACTAGCTAACGTATCCAAACCAACGAAACTATGTAACATAAAATAACATAATCTATCCACCTAAACGTCATCTACCAAACAAGGCCAATACCTAACTTATATAACTACCTACCTAACCTAACTATACGTAACAAACGTAACCTACCC
>NW_023643248.1:0-9335 GCF_015228065.2 Penaeus monodon | reverse complement strand
TTTCCCAAAAAAACCCAAAAAAAAAAAAAGGGGGAAAAAAAAAAAAAAGGGGGAAAAAATTCCCCCCCCAAAATGGGGAAAAAAAAAAAATTCCATTTAAGGTTCGAATTTTAGGAATGGAAATTGGGAAAAAAAAAAAGGAAAACCCACCACTGGGAAAAGGTCCCCCCAAATCGGGAAAAAAAATTCCTGTTGACGATTGGAGGAAAGAAGGAAGGAAAAGGGAAAAAAAAAGGGGGGGAAAAACCCCTTGTTCTTTTTGTGGGTAAAAAAGGGAATTTTTTAAAGGCTCCGGTTTTTTCCCCCCTGGGCCCCGTCCTTTCGGGAATTTTTAAAAGGTTTGCTACGGGCCCAAGGAAAAATGAGGAAAAGCCTTATGTTTTGAGAAAAAAATTTTGAAAAATTTTTCCAATTTTTTTTCCTAGTAAGTATTTAAAAAAATTGGTTTATGCCCCAAAAAAATCATAAAATTATTAATAAATAAATTATCCCCTTTTTGCAAAAAAAATTTAAAATTCCCAAATAACGAAAAAATTTTTTCTTTAATAAACTTCTCTTTTCAAAAAAAATACCGTTCTTTAAATAACCTTTGCCGCAGTTTTTCCAAAAATGCTTTGGGGGGAAGAAAAAACCCGGGGGCAAAGGTGGCCCTTGGTGTCCCCCCCCCCAGTGTCCCAACGGGGACGGAAAGCACGGTGGAAAATTTGCCCTGGGTTTTTTGCCTGGCTTTTGTTAAGGGGGGGGAAAAAAGACGGCTGGCCCTGGGCGGTCTGGTGTCCCTGGCCCAAAAACCGCAGCCAATGTCAGCGAAAGGACCTGGCCAATGGGGACTATTTTCCGTCCTGCAATTTTTGGGAGAGGCCCGTGATGGTCACGGAAATTTTAAATGGCAAAATGCACAATAATACAAATAATTAACAAACGGACAGATGAAAACTTATCGAAAAAAAAGCCATCCAATGCCCTTAACCGCTTTTGGGGAGGTACAAATAAAAAACACAGATATTTTGATGCATGGTTTATTTAAACTAGATTAACCTTCGTTGGTCCAAAACCTTGGGATTCGAAAAAATTAAAAAGGGAAAAAGGAAGAAGGTCCATTTTTTTTTGAGTTTTTTTATTGGGAAAAGTTTATGCCCCACACACCAACGTTCCACTGTGTAATATACATACATAGTTGGATAATGGACAAAAACTTACGAACAAAACGATAGTAATGGAAAATAATTCAGTGATATATTAATGGTAAATGATGATGATAAAAAAAAATTGCTGATAATAGTAATGGACGGTTAATAATAAATAAAATTTAAAATGGAACATTTTTGGAATGATAAATGACAAAAAATAATACTAATATTAAATTACAAAAACTATTTAACATCACTACAAAAATATTATATTTTACTTTACTGATTAAATTGACGATAAATTAATAAATAAACAATAATTTATTAAATCATAATGATAGTGAGATCATTGCTATAATTGATAATGGACAGTAAATGATATTGGATAAATACTAACTAAAATAAATAAATGCTAAATACAATAATAAAGGAATGATGAGACTTTCCAAAAAAAGTAATAAATAGAAATGTTAAACAAATAAATATGGAATATTAATCCACAATGATAAATCGCAAAAAAAGCAAAGTGGTAAATGGTAAATAAAGGGGGACAAATACTGATGGTAATAAAAAAACTGTTCCGGAAATAAATAAAACAAAAAATTTATACTAAATAAACAATATTGGGCAGTAGGGAAAACTGATTAATTGAGATTGGATGATAAACAAAAAGTAAATAATAGAAAAACAGTAAAAAAAATAAATTAATAAATGACGATAATTTAATTGATAACCATTAATAATAATAATAATTAATGATAACAGTAACAAAAAAAATAAGTATGATAGTAAAAAAAGTAAAATTGAAAATAATGGTAATGGAAAGGACCATAATAGTTAAAACAAACAATAAATGACAAAGTTTAATAAGGTTTAAATAAATGAATACTTGTAACTGATAATATAAATAAATCATAAACTTCATAAAACGATAATGAGGGATGATAAAAAAAATAATTGCTAACAAAATAACCAATTAAACAAAAACAAATAAAACAAAAAAGCAAACAAAAACAAACAAGGCAAAAACCATCAAACAAATAAAAAAAATAAATTAATAAAAATAACTAATAATTAACAAATAATACCCTACTCAATTAAATAAAAGTTAAACATAATGATTATCTAACTATAATGATTATGTGTAACTGTTGATAAATAATTAATAATAATTGATAAAATTGATAAAATGGATTAATGAATTAAATGATTAAAAATTGAATTTAATGATAATTAATAATTAAATATAATAAATAAAAATTATAAATTAATAATAAAATTTAAAAACAAATAAATTGCCGGATTAAAACCGTTTTCAATAATGGATATTAAGGGAATGAATAAAAATTACTGGGGACAATTAATAATAAAAAAAACAGTAAGCCAGTATTAACCCCCCACAATAAAAAAATATTGTGATAATTTGATAAAAAGGGGAGTAAAAAACAGTAATTAGTTAAAAGAAATTAAGGGACCAAGTGATGATAAAATATGTTTAATTAAACAAAAAACTCTTAAAAAAACCAATTAACCAACAAAAAAATTAGGTTAATGTGTTGTCCGTCTGAGGGAATTAGTACAAGATTGGTTGGGGCCCCCCACAGTTTTTTATCAAAATTTATCTCTATGGTATTCAAAGAAAGCTCCTGTTATTAAATCAAAAATGGCAAGTGTTAAAAACTTTAATCTTCGTGTGCGTCTCTTTCCTTTCGGATGTCTTTTTCAATTTTGATTTTGGGCTTTGTACGGTTGAAAAAGTTTCCGGTTTTTTTTGTTTTTTTCCCTGCATCTGTTTTTTCCTCTCGCTTCCCTATATTTAAACCCAACGTCTCTTCTCTTCTCCTACCTTTTACTCTCTCTCTTCTTCTATATTATAATATATAATATATATATATATATTATTAATTTATATATTATATAATATTTTTTTTATTTTGTTTCTTCAGGGGACTTGTTAAAAAACGTTGTGTTGTCCCCCCTCCCCCCTTCTCGTAAAGATTTAAGCCTGTAAGGTTAATATGGAATAATAAGGCGCCGCTTCCCTTGAAAATTTTGCAAAAACAATTTATTTTACATTTTACCCAGTTTTCAAATTTTCAAAAATTCCCCCCTTGTAGGTAGGGATTTTCTTTTGTTTCATTATCGCAAATTTAAAAATTGTTTAAGGTCAAGTTAAAACAATCTATCTCTGATTAAAAAAAAAAATTGCATCTAAAAAAACCGTTTTTCCACATAATGGAATTTTTTAAAATTCTTTACCATGAAAAGGTTCCTTTTAAAAAAAGTGAAGGGGGAAAAAATTAATTGGTTGATTTTTCAATAATTTTCCATTTTTATAATTTTCGAACTGCAAAAGGGGGGGGGGGGGACTAAATCATGGGTCCCGAAAAAAAAATTATGTTTAGATTTAAATCATTTTCATGTCCCCCGTTACTTAAAAGTTTTTTTGTTTTTGGTTTTTTTAGATTTAATGAAGAAAGGGGAGATTCAGTGGCCAAATTTTCAGTAATTTAGTAGAAAATTTAACCTGTAAAATATTATCCAGTATAAAAGGAATCGCAAATATTCCCCCTACGGAATGAAAGCACCCCAAAATTGGCTTTAAACGTAAGAGTTTTTCCCATGCTTTTGAGGACTCAACCCCCCTTTGGCGCCCCAAATAAATTATTGGGCAGGCCAAGCAAAAAAAAGGGCTCGGTCGGAGTGGGGCTTGGGACGCGGCCTACAGGTTTTTTTTCCGTTTTTTTTAAGACCAACACTTTTTGCGTTTTTTGCTTTTTTTCCTTCCCGTAAAACCTTGGATAGACTGTAGAAAACCCACTTCCTCTTGGTTGCCCACCTTTCCTTTCCCTTTTTCCTGTCCGAAATGGAACGATTTAAGAGAGGAGATGAAAAAGATGTTTTTTTATTTATCCATTAACATATATGTATATTTTTATTTTTTTTATAGTTTTACTGTAAAAATTATAACAAAAAGTAACCACGGTGTCCCTCTCGGAAATGCATAACTTTTTTTTTTAAAACCACCTTTTTTTTCTTTTCTATGGCCAGTTTTTTTAGTTAAAAGTACAAAATACTTTCAATGCCCATTGCCCTCCCCTTTTCGAGTGAATGAACCAGGAAATTAAATTTTTTCCCACCCTGTAAAATTTTAACCTTTCAAAAAAATAATAAAATAAAAATAAATTCAAAAAATTATATAACCCAGATTATAATATAGCAAGCTAAAAGAGGAGAGGAAAATGAAAATCCAAAGGGAATTTTTAAAGAAGTCCCGAAAGGGGAGGGGATGTGTAGGGGAAAAAAAGCCTTTTTAAAATCAATGCAAAAAACGGAAAAATAAATGGAAATTTTTTAATTATTGGGGTAATATGCGATAATTTACAATAAAAAATTGATTAAAAAGTCATGGATTTGGAAGGGGCCCTTTGTGGATAAAGAAAACATTGCAAAAAAAATAAAGGCTTTCCTATTTTTAGTTTCAAGTAAAATATGAAATTAGGCAAAATTTTGCATATATATTGATAAAAGGTCAAAAATTTATTTTAAAATTTTAAAAAAAAACGCAATTTTCCATGAAATTCCTTTCCTTTCCCTTCCCCTGTTTGCTTTTATTAAACATTAAAGCCGACTGTCGTTTTTGGTAATTTTAAATTTATGGTTGTGTTGTGATTATTATTATTTAAATTTATTATTTAATTCATTTTTTTCTCATTGTTATCAAATATTAAAATTATGATTTATTAAATCGTTATTCATTATAAAATTAATCGTTAATCATTTATTATTAATTATCGTTATTTATTAATTATTAAAAATAAAAATATATCATTTTTCATTTAATTTATTTATGAATCGTTTATCATTATATTATCAAATAATCATACCATTTTTTTTATTTAAATTATTATCAATATCGTTTCCATTTCATATATTGTTTTATTCTTTTATCCAATTATTATTTTGGCGTTCTTTTTAATAAATTTAAAAATTATTGCTACATTTATTATTGATATTTTTTTTTGGTTCATTAATTAATTTAGGTATTATTTATAATAAATTTCATTTATTTATCAATTTATTTTTGTTTCATTTTATTCATATTTCATTAATGGTCCATTATATCAATTTATTTTTGGTCCATTTATTAATTTCATTAATTTATCATTATTTATTTTCATATCAATTTTCATTTGTCATTATTATCATTTATTATTGTTTTCATTTTATTTCATTAAATTATTGGTCATTTTATATTAATTATTATTCATTATTATTTGTCATTTTAATCCATTTATTATGTTTTCATTATTATTATTATCATTAATTTATTTATTTTGTCATTTTTTTATTATTATTAATTCATTTGTTGCAATTGTTATAATTGTTTACCAATTGTTTTTCATTTTGCAATTTTTTTTTCATTTTTTTTGCAAATTGTTGGAATTCGTTTTTATTGCCAAATTGTTGGATCGTTTATTCCCAAAATTTTGGTGATCGTTTTTATTTGCAATTGTGGAATCGTTTATTTGCAATTGCTAAAAACTAAATAAATAATTTCCCCATTAATATGTAATTTTACGGATTAAAATTTTTCTCCCGCCAATTTAGTTTAAAGGTTAAGTAAGGGGAAAACCCTGACCCCCCCTCCCATTCCCAAAGTTCCCGAAAAACAAAAAAATTATTTTAAGTTCCCTATTTTTTTTCCCACAAACGACATTTAACCGAAAAAACGGATTTCCCCGCAACAAGAAAGGCCATTTTCATGAAAGGTTTTTTATTTTTTTTTTTTTTTTTCCTTTTTTGTACGGTTGCTTTTCTTTCCGCTTGCCCCCAACACCCCCTTCAGAAACCAAAAATGGATTTCTTTGGAAAGCTTTGCCTGCGCCAAATTTCAGTTTCCCATTGATTTCCCGTTGTCGGGAAAACAAAGAAAAAATGGGAACTGGCCCCTATATCTATGGCCAACACTAGGCGCGACTTAAATTGGCAAATCCCTTTAATTTAGCCAAGTAAAAAAGGGAATCTTTCAGTGGATTCAAGGGAGCTTTTTTTTTTTACATAATCCTTTATCAAAATGAAGTCTGTTTCAAGGAGGGAGAAAAAAAAACCAACATGCTGTTTTGGCAGTCCCGACGGTCCCGGGCGTTCTCTTTGGCAAGGTTTCTTTGGCTTTCGGATAAAGGAAATACAAGCCTTTCGGCGGAAGGCCCAATAAAAAACCTTTTTTTTAACGTCGGGATTTTTTTCCCCCCCAAGATGGGAAATTCCCCTTTCCGAAATGTTTAAATTGGGTGGGATCCTTCAAAACTTTTCGAATTTTCTACCTTTCTTGGGTTATTTAGAATATGATTAAAAATATTTTTATTTAAAAAAAAAAATATTAAAAAATATCAAATTTTTTTTTTAAAAATTTTTAAGAAAATTTTTCTGTTTATCTTTTTTCAAAACAATTAACCATAAATTTAATGCATTTTTAATAAAAATAAAAATTTTTTTTAAAATCCACATTATTATCCAATTATATTTTAACAAAATTATTAATCATTAAAAATTAAACATTTAATCTATTTAAATCGAAATTTTTTTTGAAATTTTTTTTTAAAAAATTAACAATTATTTTTAATTAAAAAAATTAGGATTCATTAAATAATAATAATTCAAAATTATTATTCATTTTTTAATCATTTAAATTTTATCCATTTTAAATTAAAACCATTTATTAAAAAAAAATTTCAAAAAATTATCATTAAAAAATTTTCTTATTTGAATCAAATTAATTTATTTCATTATTAAAACATTAATTTGAAAAATTAATCATTTAATTTAAATTCATTAAATTTATATCAATATTAAATTCCAAAATTATTAAATCAATTATTAAAATAAATCATTAGCATTTTTTTAATATTAATAAAAATTTTCCATTTATATTAAAAATGATTAAATTATTTTATTTTTACATTTAATTAATTAACCCATTTTATTTATCAAATTTTTATTAAAAGTAAAATTCAATTTATTTTATTAAATTTTATCCAAATTAATTTTTTTCAATATCATTTAATTAAATTATTTCCATTATACAATTTATTTATCATTAATTAATCAATTATTTAAATTATTTATTCAATTTATTAATCATTTAAATTTATTCAATTTATATCATTTAAATTATAAATTTTTTTATCAATTATTTTCAATTATCATTATTTCATTTAATTTTTTAATTTCAATTTATCATTTTAATTATTTAAATCCAAATTTAATTATTCATTTTTATTTAAATTTATCAATTTTCCATTATATCAATTTATCCACATTAATCCAAATTTATTATTTTCATTTATTTTTTCATTATTAAATCATTATTCATTAAATCAATTAATATTATTTCCATTATTATCATTAAAATCAATTATTATTCCATTTATTCATATTTATTCAAATTTCATTTAATTTAATTCCCATTATCAAAATTTATTTTTATCATTTAATTCATTATTTCATTAATTTTATTAATCTATCATTTTATCATTAATCATTATTCATTATCATTCCATTTTAATTCATTTAATTTCATTTAATCTTATTAAATTAATATTCATTATTTAATTTTCATTAAATCCATTTATTATTTTCATTAATCCATTATTATTCCATTATCATTAAATTTTTTCATTTTATCAATTATTTATCCATTATTATTCATTATTATCATTTTATTCTTTTTTTTTTAAATCATTTAATCTTTTAATTTCATTTCAATTATCTTTTTTTTTTTTAATCATTATTCTTCATTTATCTTTTTATCAATTTATTATCATTTTAATTACATTTTTTAATCTTTAATATTTTTTTATTTATCATTTTATCTATCCATTTATTTCTTTTTAATTATTTTAATCATATCTTTTTTAATCAAATTTTATCTAAATTAATTATATATCATTATTTTTATTTCATTAATAATTTTTTTTTTATTTTTAATTAATTTTTATCATTATCATAAATGATTTTTAATTTATTTTTTTTAGTTTATTTTTTGGTTTTTCATTTTCCTTAATTTTAGTGTTTTTTGAAAAAAATGAATCAGTTTTTTCGATAATTTCGTTTATTAATTTTCTGCATGGGGGAAAAATGTGATATTATAAATGGATGTTTTGCAATAACGTAAGGGGAAGAAAAAAAAATACAACAACAAAAAAATAAATTATTTGGAGTATTTGCAATACAATTTGTATAATAGTCCGATAACCAGTAATCAATAAAGCAATGAAGGTTGGAAAAAAATTTTTTTTTTTTTTTCCAGTAATTATAAGAAAAACGAAGAAATTTAAATCTGATAAATTTAATACAGTGCGGGAAAATTGGCCTTTTTAATTTTTAAAAAAGACATTGTTAAGAAAGTAATATTCTAATATTAATTATGTTTTTTTTTTAAAAAAATTGTTCCAAAAACGTTAGTTTTTAAGCGGGAATGTGGAGAATTTCGACAGGTAATGTTTTTTTGTGGGAAAAAGAATATAGCCTTAAAAAATATGTGTTTGGGGGAAAACCTTGGATTCGAGGAGGTCCAAAAGGGTGGGAACCCATCCTTACTTGACCTAGAGGGGACTAAATTTTTGCGGGAGGAAAAGTACCTCCCCCTTTAATTTTTAAAATTAGTTTTAAAATTAAAATAGTTTGAGTTTCAACTTTTGTAGATAATAAAAACGTGGTTTAATGATTATCAATAAAGAAAAAAAAATATAAAATGGAAAAAAAAAATAATGGTAAATGATAAACAAAAATTTGCAATGCTAAAGTTAAGAAAGTGTGAATTAAAATTAATAATGGAAATATAAATGAAAAAATTAATGGAATAATTAAAATAATGATAAATGGATGAATAAATAATAATGTTTATAATAAAATGGATTAATGAGGGAAGATAACCTGTTCTTCCCCACCCTGGTCTGTCTATCTCACTGTCTGGTCTATCTCCTCCGTCCCCCTATCTCACACTGGCCCCCCCCCTGGTCCTAATATTTCAACTGTCTACTTCTCCAATTAATCTTCCTCTCATTACTGCCTTTTAATCCCCCTGTGTAATCCCTATTCCCTCAAATGTCAAACTGGGGTTACCCCCCTTACCTAATCCTATCCTCCACTATTCTAATCCCCCCCCCCCCCCCCAAAGTTTCATTGTTTTTCCTATTTTTC
>NW_023643246.1:7500-9336 GCF_015228065.2 Penaeus monodon | reverse complement strand
GCAACCTTTCAGAAACAAATTTCTTGGGGTTTTAAAAATTCCCCAAACTGCTCCTAGATATAAATTAACTACATCGAGGGGGGTTTCCTTACCCAATTTACCCAAGCATGAAAGCACTTTAGAGGGTGAGAAGAGCGTGATTAATAAGCATTTAATGATTCTAGCTTAAACCCTAGTCCTACATTAATTACGACGTAACTGTGGGTCACGCTGACTCGAAAGTTGCCGATCGAACGAATAACTTCGGTTTTACCTGTCCTTACTATCGTAAAATTGAAGCGTAGATCTATTAGGCAATTTACTCAATCCAGGTTATATTGGGCATCCTTGTGTACTAGGGATATGGGGAAGATCCTAACACTATACTCGAAATAATAAAATTATATAAAATCGCGTTACATGCTCCACCTAGCACTGATAGAACGTGTCATCATTGAGCAATGTAATGAAGCTACGTGTATTCCTATGGTGCAAACAATTACGAACAACCAATTAATGGGAACAGCGAGCTGTCGCTCAAGCTATCTCACGGGCCGACCGACCTGAAGGGAAAGTGAGGCCAGGTCAAGATGGGAAAACATGCTACAAGAAGAGAATAAATGATATGATATTCATGATAAATATAAAATCATGAATATGTTAAATTTGCTGCAGCTGAAACAATATAATTTTCTAATTACGAGAGAAATTAATTAACTATTTGTTTAATGAACGATATTCATGTTTGTTGACCACATACCGTGATCACACAGTAATGCGATCTAAGGTCAGAAGAATAGTGTGAGAACATGCCATTTGCTGTCAGTTAGCAATTTACCCAGCAAAACCAACGTGAGAATGACTGCACATACAGCATGACACATTTATAGCAGAAGGGAAGGAAAAGAAATGAAAAGGACCAAAACGTGTACATGGTCGTCCTGTAGTCGAGCGAATTTCGGAGACTGTGTGTCCGTGCTGCGAGCCAAAAGGATGCAACGACCACTCTGCCACCATTTTGTAACAGGCTATGAACCCTTAGTACAATGGCTAGCAGGAGTAGTTATAGTTGTATAAACAGATCTGACTCTGAGGACATGCATTTGTGTGTGTCCGATACCTGATGTCTGATAAGATATCATTTTGTAGAAAGGGGGATGGGAGAGTAAATGAGTGCAGGAAGGGCTGCTGGATGAAATATACCCTTACTAGTGTTTCCCAAACTCATTTTCATACCACTTTTAACTTTTTAATACACACACACAAATATATATATATATATATATATATATATATATATATATATATATATATTTTATGTATATATATACACATACACATATATATACAATAAAGATATAGATATATATATATATATATATATAATATATATATATATATATATATATATATATATGTACACACACACACACACACATATATACATATATGTGTGTGTGTGAGGTAGCTGCCCTCTCTGAGGTGAGAAGACCTGGTACGGCATGATCAGTATGGGTGGGTAACCTACTACTGGTCGGGCCGCAGCGATGGTCACCACCTCCAGGGTGTAGCCATAGTCATCTCCAGCCCACTTCAGCCCTCGGTAGTTGAGGTGACACCGGTATTTTGGCAGTGAGACTGAAGCATGCCTTTGGCTTCATGTCTCTTATTGCTGTATACGCTCCTACCGATGTTTGGCGTTCTACGTCAAACTCGCATCTGTGGCAGACAATTGCCCCCGGCGAGATATTCGCTTTCTTCTGGGCGACTTCAATGCGGTATTCAGCTGTGCCCGAGCTGGCCCCATGATTTGTCTGTTGACCCCATGGCTCGGGAGCTGATCCCAGCAGGGAGAAC
>NW_023643246.1:0-2500 GCF_015228065.2 Penaeus monodon | reverse complement strand
GACTGCCATGGTGAACCCATGGGCACATTCCTCCTCCCTTAGTCTCTCCAAGTGAAACACCTTAGAGTGGCCACTGGAGGGAAGGGGAGTTTTGAAGTGGACCCGCAGGGTAGCCACAACCAACCTATGGTCAGTGCCACAGAACTCGGCACTCCGGTAAACTCTGCAGTTCTGGAGGATCCTCAATTGCCTGCTAACAAGAATGTGGTCGCTCTGCTTGGCCATTGTACCATGTCCAGCGATGCGGGTTGGAGTGTTGGTAGTCTGGCTCCTCATTTTCTGGGACCTAGCAAAGTCCCGGAGAAGGTGGCTGTTCTCCCTGCTGGGATCAGCTCCCGAGCCATGGGGTCAACAGACAAATCATGGCCAGCTCGGTCACAGCTGAATACCGCATTGAAGTCGCCCAGAAGAAAGCGAATATCTCGCCGGGGGCAATTGTCTGCCACAGATGCGAGTTTGACGTAGAACGCCAAACATCGGTAGAGCGTATACAGCAATAAGAGACATGAAGCCAAAGGCATGCTTCAGTCTCACTGCCATAATACCGGTGTCACCTCAACTACCGAGGGCTGAAGTTCGGCTGGAGATGACTATGGCTACACCCTGGAGGTGGTGACCATCGCTGCGGCCCGACCAGTAGTAGGTGTACCCACCCATACTGATCATGCCGTACCAGGTCTTCTCACCTCAGAGAGGGCAGCTACCTCACACACACACATATATGTATATATGTGTGTGTGTGTGTGTGTACATATATATATATATATTATATATATATATATAATCTATATATATATATATATATATATATACATATATGTATATATATTGTGTATGTTATATATATACATACATATATATATATATATATATATATATATATATATATATATATATTATATATATATATATATTTGTGTGTGTGTATTAAAAAGTTAAAAGTGGTATGAAAATGAGTTTGGGAAACACTAGTAAGGTATATTTCATCCAGCAGCCCTTCCTGCACTCATTTACTCTCCCATCTCCCTTTCTACAAAATGATATCTTATCAGACATCAGGTATCGGACACACACAAATGCATGTCTCAGAGTCAGATCTGTTTATACAACTATAACTACTCCTGCTAGCCATTGTACTAAGGGTTCATAGCCTGTTACAAAATGGTGGCAGAGTGGTCGTTGCATCCTTTTGGCTCGCAGCACGGACACACAGTCTCCGAAATTCGCTCGACTACAGGACGACCATGTACACGTTTTGGTCCTTTTCATTTCTTTTCCTTCCCTTCTGCTATAAATGTGTCATGCTGTATGTGCAGTCATTCTCACGTTGGTTTTGCTGGGTAAAATTGCTAACTGACAGCAAATGGCATGTTCTCACACTATTCTTCTGACCTTAGATCGCATTACTGTGTGATCACGGTATGTGGTCAACAAACATGAATATCGTTCATTAAACAAATAGTTAATTAATTTCTCTCGTAATTAGAAAATTATATTGTTTCAGCTGCAGCAAATTTAACATATTCATGATTTTATATTTATCATGAATATCATATCATTTATTTCTCTTCTGTAGCATGTTTTCCCATCTTGACCTTGGCCTCACTTTCCCTTCAGGTCGGTCGGCCCGTGAGATAGCTTGAGCGACAGCTCGCTGTTCCCATTAATTGGTTGTTCGTAATTGTTTGCACCATAGGAATACACGTAGCTTCATTACATTGCTCAATGATGACACGTTCTATCAGTGCTAGGTGGAGCATGTAACGCGATTTTTATATAAATTTATTATTTCGAGTATAGTGTTAGGATCTTCCCATATCATAGTACACAAGGATGCCCAATATAACCTGGGATTGAGTAAAATTGCCTAATAGATCTACGCTTCAATTTTACGATAGTAAGGACAGGTAAAACCGAAGTTATTCGTTCGATCGGCAACTTTCGAGTCAGCGTGACCCACAGTTACGTCCGTTATTAATGTAGGACTAGGGTTTAAGCTAGAATCATTAAATGCTTATTAATCACGCTCTTCTCACCCTCTAGAAGTTGCTTGCATGCTTTGGGTAAATTGGGTATAGGAAACCCCCATCGATGTAGTCTAATATGTATATCTAGGAGCAGTTTGGAATTTCTAACCTCAAGAATATTCGCTTGCTAGAAAGGTTGCTTTTTTCACGTCACCGTTCATTAGTGCGTACATTCTGTCACATATCATTAAATGTTGAATTCAATGTGGTAGTTGAAATAATTTTGTATTAATAGCATTGCTAATTCATAGCTGTTTTATCATACTGAATGTTAATCTTCGTGTTTGTGATTCATTTTTTGTGTTTGCTCGCTCCAATTCATTCTCATTCAAGTTCACTGTGCTCCACACCACCACACACACACACACACAAAACACACACACACACACACACACAACACACCACACACACACTCACACTATAACGGTTAGGACCAATTACATGGCTGCAGGGTTATTGATTTTTTTTCTTTT
>NW_023643245.1:0-9338 GCF_015228065.2 Penaeus monodon | reverse complement strand
TTTTTATTTTATTTTATATATATATTATTTTAAATTTTAAAAAAAATTTTTAAAAATATAAATTTTTTTTAAAATATATAAAAAAACCCCACTATATAAACCACACCCCCCCCCCCCAAACAAAAATTTTATAAAAAAAAAAAAAAAAAAAAAAAAAAAAAAACAACAAAAAAACACAAACACACACACACACCCACACACACACACACAACACAATATATATTATATATATATATATTTATTTTTTTAAATTTAAATTAAAATATATAATATATTAATATAGACGGCCCCCTTTAAATTTGATGGATTTGGCATTATAGGCTCGTTATGCCTGGGTGAAAGAATGTGCGGGCAAGCTTTTGCCCTTTCCCCTCTCTCCAGCAGTGATGGAAATGTGGCAAAACCGATATATTGGGCCCAAATATTATATATATTATAATATTTTTATATATATATAATAATATATAATATTTGGGGTGGTTTTTGTGGGTTTGTTGTTTGTGTGGGTGTGTGTGTGTGTGGTGGTGTGGTGTGGGGGTGTGTATAAATATCTAAATAGGTATGTCAGTTTGAGCAGCGTGGACCTCTCTACCATCCTTCGCCACCCCAACTCGATTTTTCTTTTTTTTCCACTGTACCATGGGCACCCCGCAAATATTTTTGATGTTGGCTCATTTTGTTTTGGGTTTGCCTCTTTCCTGTTTCCTATCCCCATCCCGTCAGCAGTTTTTTTAATACTTTTACTTCTCATAACATGCCCAAAAAATTTTTTAAATTTCTTTTGTTCAAGATGCCCAACACCCGTCTTTACAATTTATTTTTCTCGACCTCTTTCTTTTTTTTCTCTGTCCTTTTAATCTAGATGTCTGTAAACCATTTTTCAAAACTTTGATCTTTTTCTTGCTATTCTTACACCCAACATCAGAACCTAGATGAAATTTGGGAAAAAAAATGAGTTAAATACCTCAGCTTTGTCCGAAAGGTAATGCTTCGGTTTTTCCAGATTTTTATGAGAGAAAACTGGGGCTTTTTTGGAAATGGTATTTTTTTTTTATCCCCGGGAATCACTTGTTTTAGTTAAAAACACTCCAAGATAAGTGAACTCTTTCACTTTTTCCCACAACCATTTCCATTTTTGTAACTGTTTCTTGTTCTTTCCCGGTTATTTTGAATTTTCAGATCTTATTTTTTTGGCATTAAGAAAAAAGCCACCTTTTTCGCGTTTCTCTAACTTATCTATAATTTTGTAGTTCAGTGATTCTGCGGCAATAAAAAATATATCACGGGGTCCCTTTAGATTTGATTTTTTGTATCCTAAAACTTACATTTCCTTCAAAATTCCCAAGACCTCTCATAATTGTTTCAGAAATATGTTAAAGAGGGGGGAGACAGAATGCAAAAAAATGTCGCATTTTGTATATAAAATATATACAAAAAATATATATGATGAAAACTACGGACATACATACATCATACATAAATATATATATTAAATATGATTTAAACAACACACACACACACACCCCCATAAAAATTTGTAAACATGCAGGCATAATACAGCGTATGTATGTAAAAAAAAAAAAAAAAAAAAAAAAAAAAAAAAAAAAAAAAAAAAAAAAAAAAAAAATTATATTTTTTTTTTTTTTATTTTTTTTTTTTTTTTTTTTTTTTTTTTTTTGGGGTTGGGGGTGGGGGTTTTATTTTTGTTGGGGGGTTTTTTGGGGGGGTTTTTTTTTTTTTTTTTTTTTTTTTTATTTTATTGTGTTGTGTGTGTGTGTGTGTGGTGTGTGTGTGTTTGTGTGGTGTGTGGGTTTTTGGGTTGTTTGTGTGTGTGGGTTGTGTGTGTGGGGTGTTTTGTGTGTGTTGTGTTGTGGTTTTGTGGTGTGTGTTGTGGGGTTTGTGTGTGGTTGGTGTTGTGGTGGTGTGTGTGTGTGTGTGTGGGGTGGTGTGTGTGGGTGTGTGTGTTGTGTGTGGGGGTGGTGGTTTGTGGTGGGGTTTGTGGTGTTTGCGGCGGGCCCCCTCCCCTTTTTGGCTCGTTTGGTTGATGGTTTAAAAAAACAAAAAAAGGGAAAATCTTTGAGCAGGACCCTTTCCCTTGGCCAAGGGGGCTATTTGGACAATTTCTTTTTTTTTAAAATTAGAAAAAAAAAAAAATTGAAAAGGGTGGCTTAAAATCCGACTGAAAACCCACACACACCACACCCCAAAAAACCAACACACAAAACCACCCAAAAAAAAAAAAAATTTAGGTGTGGTAAATTTATTTGGTTCCAGGGCACGGGCCCAACCAAAACCCAAAAAAACCCCACCAACCCAACCACCACCCCACCCCAACACCCACCACACCCCCCCCCCCCACCGGAGGGAACCCGGATTACCGTATAACTAGACATGTCTCGTGGTTCTTTACTGCGCTGTCAACTCTTAGGAATAAAGAGTGAAAGCCAAATACCGTTGCACCCTTTTGGCATGCAACACGGACACACCACCCCCGAAGAAAAACCCGCTCGACGCTGAAAAAAAAAAACAAAAAAAACCAAAAGTAACTTTTTGGGGCCCCTTTCTTATTTTTTTTCCCCTTTCCCTTCCCCCTACATGTGTTAAGCCGTTGTTGTTTTTTTTGTTGGATTAAAAGGTGCTAATGACAGCAAATGGCACTTCTACACTTTTCCCTTCACCTCAGATCGCATTTCCGTGTATCGAGAAATTGATATTAAACTGAAATTGTTCGTTGTTAAATTTTAATTTTTTTTCTCGTTTTTGGAATTATTTTTTTTCAAAAGCAACGAATTTAAGCGTTGTGATTTTTTCTTATCACGAAATCATTTCATTTTTCCCCCCACCCCCCCCCACCTGACCGCCCTTTTTTTTTCCCTTTTGGTCTCTTTGGGGTTGAAAAAGGTTATTTTCCCGTCTTGACCTGACTTCTTTTCCCGGTCGGTGGCGACGTGGAAGGGTCTGGAATGCGGGTTCCCCGTATTTTGGTTTTTTTGTTTACCCTTGGGGGAATTCATGCATTGTTAATTGCTTTTGGTGAAAAGTTCTATGGGGCTAGAGCGAAACGTGTAATGCAATTTTATTTTTTGTATTATTTTAAAATAGCGTAGGATTTCCCCCATATCATAGTGCAAAAGGATTTCCCCAAAATTCCCCGGGTTGCTAAAAGCCTAATAGATCTGTGCTCCGTCGTTTGAAAAAAGGTAAAATAAAACCCAAGTTATTCGTTCGGGACCTTTTTTGTCGGTGGAACCCCGGTATGTCCTTAATTAAGTAGGATAGGGTTTAAACTAGAAACATTTTTGCTTATATCACACCTTTCTCACCTCCCCAATCGCTTGCATGTTTTGGGTACACCCCAAGCGTTTGTGTGGAAATTTGTGAAAATTTATATATCCTAGGAATTTGGAGGCCCATCACAGATACGCAGAAGAGAGCAGGTTATTTATATTCCCTGGGTTGAGTTGCCTCATCATTACGGCATTTGGGGATGGGATGAGTTTAATGAGGTCTGGTGTATAGCTAGACATGTACCTCGGCAGTTCAGATTTCGACCCCCAGAAGATTTTCTTGTTAAAAAGCTTGCGAAAATTTTTTCATGTCACCATTCATTCATGCGACATTTTTCGCATATCATTTTATGTGAATTCAATTGGTAGTTGAAAAAAATTTTTAAAAACTACATTTCTATTTTACTTTTATTTTTTTATAGGAACGTTAAAATTGTGTTTGTGATTCATCCTGTGTGAGGCCTTGCCTTCCCCCATTCCCGCTCCTTCACTCAACACGAAAACCCCAAAATTCACCTCACCCTCACGCAGGGCAAAAGACACTGACCCTTTTCATTAATAGGGTTAGCTGCTGTCTTAGGCCCGGGATAAAGTTTTTATTTCTTTTGCCCGCAAAATTTTTTTTCCCTCGACGATGGTTCTACATGTACAATTTTCATCTATTTCTTTTCCCGTGGGAGACTGGTTTTAAGTAAAACTTTGGGATTTCGTTTTCGTTCCCTTTTCTACTTTCCTATCTAAGAGATGGTGGGAGTTCAAGCCCGGTCTTTTTGGACTGCTACGAAGTCTTTTCCCCTCTTTTTCCTTCTTTTCTTTGGAAATAAAAAGCAAAAAGAAAAAAGAAAAAAAAAAAAAAAAATAATTTTAAAACCAAAATTAAAAAAACAAGTTTTTAAAAAAATCAACCGGTGTGGTATTAATACCCTCTCTTCTCTGGCCTTTCTTTTCTCACTCTGGCCCTTCGGTATGATCGGTTTCCCCCACTATATATTGCAGTCCGAGACAGGCACCCAAGGGGAACCTGCTACAGTTCCCCGGGCACCTAAAGGGTGCCGTGGGAAGGACTCATCAAAAAAACGCCAAGGCCCGCGGACAAATTTTCGTCAGAAAAGGGGGTTTGCCGTCCCCGTGTAGGGGACGGCGTTGCCTGCCGGACCCCCGTAGATCCACGAACCAGCACCTGTGTCGCAGGGACCAGTTGCCCCCGAATGCTGTGCAAGGCGACGCCCCGGCGGGGCGCCTCAGATCCGGTCCCTCCAGGAGCTCGTAGCGCAGGTACAGCCCCCCCGAGATGCCGCCCCTGCCCCGACCCCGTAATCCGGATGAAGATTACGAGACTGTGGCGCGAGGGGGACCTGGCGAATCTGTGAGGCGTGTGGGCGAGGACGCCACCGGTTTTGGCCCGGGGGAGGACTACGGGGAGTCAACGAATTGAGTCAAGAAGGACCTTGCGAACTTTTGAGGACGGAAGATTTCACCAAAGGGCCCGGAGGATGGGACGACAGGGACGAGCAACCCCGAAGATGTACCAGACACCCCGAGAACGAGAGACCACCAGTTGGTCACCCTTTAAGGGGGCCCCAAAGGGGGAAAGGCCCAGTAGGTGGCCTAGAAAAAAGGGGTTTTATAATTCTATTCTGTTACAGGAGTGGATAATTTATTTCGGTTTCCAGTGGACCACGTGCTGTTTTCCATGGGATTCAAAAATCCCAAATATAACCTTTCGCTCAGCGAGGGCGGAGATCAAATTATTCTCACCCGCTTTACCGGGAGTTTGTTGAAGCACCCGACGCGGTAGGGTCAGCTCGCCCTCCCTCCCCCGGGCGAGCTGGGTTGGACTCCATTTCCGCGATTACCCCTATAATAGGGCAGTCTGTTTTTTTTTTTATACTGCGCTGTCAACTTTAGGAAAAAGAGGAAAGCCCAATACCAGTATCAATACCCCGCAAGCCAATTTTTAAAGGGGTTTTATACCCCTTTACACATAATAATAATAATATATATAATATATATAAAATATAAAATTTTATATAATAGACACAAAATATATACTACAATTTTATGGTTGGGGGGGCGCTAACCTCCATCACCAGGAACGTTAAACCACAGATTGCATTCAGGAGGTGACTATTACAAAAATCTTGGTTTTCTACAATTTATTAAAAAATACGTGGGTAACCTTAGCTGGAGAGCAGGGGCATTTTGTCCACAGGGAGTTCTTCCCCTTTCCCCTAGTACAGACAGTTCCCCTCAGGGTTGGGGGCGGGCTGGTAATCCCAGTCCCGTAAAAAACCTATACCACAGGGGAAAAAAAGAAAAGGGGAAGGGGTCGGAGTCTCCTGGAGGGGGTGACTCCGACCCCGTTTGCGGCCCGGGGGTTCCCGATCAATGGGTGGCGTTACCAGGGGGTTTTCCATCGGGATGCCGAGCCCGGTAGGGACGGGGGGGGAGGGCAAAGCCTCCCAGGGAACCTGACCCGAGGTACGTGATGGGTTCCCCCCCCCCCGCTACTTTCGCCCCGGGGACCCAAAATGGGTCAAACTGCGGCGGCGTGCGTGTACGGGGTGGAACATCCTCAGTCTCTTGGGGGATGATCGACTGCCTTTGTTTTGGGGGAGCTGGGGATGGGGATTGCCGTCACTGCTCTCTCTGGGGTGCGACGGCCTGGTAGTGGTGAGACCAGTAGTGGGGGGTTATCCTTAGGGGAGTTGCGGTAGCTGTCTCTGACCTCTTCCGCTCCTCAGTCATGAAGGTTACCCCTGTTGCCGAGTGCTTTCCCTACACCAAACTTGACTCTGTAGTCGATCAAAGTCACTGGGGGGACACCCTCATGGTATTGGGGAACTTCAGTGCAGTGAAGTCCCCCTGGCACTGACAGGAAAGATACGAACTATGCATCGGTCTTATGGCTCTGGTACTAGGAATATTTTATAGCTCATATCTCAGAATTTGACAACCCGATGGACCCAGTTGCTCTGTGGGAGTTCTTCAAGTACGAAACACTTGAAGCACCAGGAGTCCATTATCGTACCCTGAGAGCAAGGCAAAATTCATCTCCCTGGAGACTTGGAGGCCACTGAAGCATGTACATGGTTCTGCTGAATGGCAATCAGGTCTTGCGTCGCTCTTTTTGGGGAAAGGCTCCGGACACTGCTGAGATGGGGCAGAAACGGTTTCATCAGGAATCTTGCTGAGGAGGTTGAAGGCCATTTCTTGGTAAACGACCTTCGCCTACCAAACCCTGAGAAAACTGCACTCTAAGCCCTCCTCGCAGATGAAATTCAGTTGATCGTGGATGGACTGGATCATCTCAGATCAGTTGGGGTTCATGAACGTTGGGCTGAGTTTTTTGAGCAGTTGTACCAAAGGTAGACCATCCAACAGTTGGCTTGGAGGGCAAGTGATGTCACAATACCTGTGCTGGACCCCCAGGAGGCAAGGAACCTACCCTAATGGAGGTTAGAATGGCGATTTCCAAGCTGAAGAGGGGGAAAAGCTGCAGGCATATGTGATATCCCTGCTGAACTTCTAAAGGGCTGGGGTGAACCTATGTCTCGGGGCTTGCATACAGTCTTGACTATCATCTGGCAGTCTGGTACCTTTTCCCCTGACCTATTGGGGGGCGGGGTCATCCCTCTCTGGAAGGCGAAAGGGGATCATTGGGACTGTAGTAACTACCGGGGCATTACATGCTCAGCTATACCAGGCCAAAGTTTTCGCCTCATTCTTCTAAAATGGATCTGCAACCACCTGCTGAGGCATCAGAGAGGGAGCAGTCTGGATCTTTCCCTGGCAAGTCCACAATAGACCGAATACTAGTGCTTTGAGAAATTTGTAAAACGCCGTCTGAGTTTGGCGTGGTTACTTGCAACCTACATCGACCTCAAAAGGCGTTTGGCTCGGTACATCGTGAATCGCAATGGAAGATTCTGAGACTCAGGGGAATACCGACGCAAAATTATTGGCCTAACAGCAAGCCTTTATACCGGTACTGAAAATGCTGTAAAGTGTGGTGGGGGTCTGTCAAACTTCTTCCCTGTTAATTCAGGGTGAGGCAAGGCTGTGTCCTTGCACCATACTTTTCAACACCTGCTGGACTGGATAATGGGCAGAGCTACTAGCCAAAAATCAGTGTGGAGCAACACTGGGCAATGTTGCTATCCTATCTGAATTCCTGGAATCACTGGTGGGGGCTCTTTATGCATTTAGCAATGAGTGTGAAAACCCTTAGGCCTAGAGGTCTCCTGGACCAAGACCAAGATTTAGGACTTTGGGGCATGTTAGGGAACCTGTTCAGACGATCCATGTTTGCGGTGAGGAAATTGAAGTTACAGAGAGTTTTACATACCTTTGGTAGCGTAGTCCACATCTCTGGGCTGTCAGACCAAGAAGTCAATGATGGATTGGTCTAGCAACAGGAGCCATGAACTTGATCAACAAGAGCATTTTGGACTATTGCAGAAGGACCAAGCTACGTGTCTTCAAGCCTCAATACTGCCAATTTTGCTCTGTGGAAGCAAAACCCGGATGCTATCTAGTGCTTGGAGTCTCATCTTGATGTACCTTTTTTAACAAGTCTCTTTGCCCGGGTCTGGGGTACAGTTTTGGGAGGAAACCCCGTGTTCAACTGATGGTTTCACCGTGAGACCTGTTACTTGCATAATCCGGGATCACCAACTCAGGCTAAATGGGCACCTAGCTGTGTCCCTGTGGATGACCCTGCCCATCAGGTTGTCTCTTTGTGAGACAATCCTAGGTGGAGGAGGCCTGTTGGTCGACCCAGGAGGTCATGGCTTGAGCAGCTCGACGAGAACTGTCATGAGGGAAATTAGAGATGGGCCGAGGGCCTGCCTAGAGACTCGCCATGAGGGACTCTTTGGTTTGAAGCGAAGGGTGGATGCGGCCATGCGCCCCCGTCGGCGTTACCCCCTTGATGATGATGATGATTCTCTTAGACTTTGCAACATCTAAGAGGCTGAGGATTCGTGGTACCAGAGACGAGATTTACAACCACTGGACTTTGTACTCCAATACTGGCATTGCAGCTATATTCTTTTGGATACTCGCTGGAAGATCCTTCAGAAATGTAGAGTTTTTAAGAGTGCTGAGTCCCTTGCTGCCGACCACAGACTTATTGCGACACTAAGGCTCCACCTCGATCTAGGGCCATCCCAAGATCTCACCAGCAGGTGTTTCATCTCGAGAGGCTCAAGAGTGGGGAAGTAGCCCAGGAATATGCAGCGGCAGTTTCAAATCGTTTGAAGTGCTGGGCACTCGAAAGGCCCCTGCCTTTAACTGTGGGATACCTTTGGTGGGAAACCCTGTCAGCTGCTGAGGAATGCCTCGGTGTCCGACCTCAGTGAAGGAGGCGTGTTTTCTCGGGCGAGACGCTGAACACTATTTAAAAATGAGGCGTGCTGCCAGGGCTGGATGGGAACCATGTCTTGCACAGTGAGCTTCTTGCTCTGCTAGGGCCTCTTTGAGAAAAGGACCAAGAAAGGTACATTAGGGCATCGTGGAGGATTTGGAAGATCATTTTTTCCAAATTACCTTTGACCTACTTTCCAAGCCCTCAGGGAACCCTGGAGTCCATCTTTCAATTTGGGGTCGGGGAGGCAGAGGATGGTCGCGTTGTGTCGGAGCCGGGTTAGTATAGGGCCCCCTGGGATGAGTTCTTTGAGGGAACTGTATAAAGGGAGATCCCTGACTTCACAACTCCCTTTGGCTGGCACACAGCCACTAGTGGGTGATCCTCAGTTAGTGAGGCAGAAGGAAAGTCTGTAGGGTTTAAGTGTGGAAAGGCTGCTGGTGTCTGTGAGATTGCTGCGAAGTTGTTGAAGGTGGGTGGAGAAGCCATGATCTGTGGGTTACATGCCTGCTGTCTGGGAGACTGGTTAAAACATTCCCCCTGACTGGAAAAGGGGCTTGGTCATCCTTATCTAGAAAGGAAAGGGGACCAGGCAAGGTCCTTGCTCATCTGCTCATGGCACGAGTACGTGACCACCATTTTGGAGCAGTCTGTTTTAACCCGTCCAAGGAAAGGTTTAAAAA
>NW_023643244.1:5000-9338 GCF_015228065.2 Penaeus monodon | reverse complement strand
TTTTTTTGGTGTGTGTGTGTGTGTGTGGTGTGTGGTGGTGTGTGTGTGTGTGTGTGTTTTTGTGTGTGTGGTGTGTGTGGTGTATGTGTATATATATATATATTTTTTTTAAATCATGTTTTATATCCTTTTTCACCCTTTCAAAGGATGAGCTTTCCAGCTAAAAATAATACTCTATACGTTGTGATGAGAAAAGAACCGTGATTTAAGTTTCTTTGAACGGTGAACCCTGAATTGGGCGCCTGAGAGATTAAGTTTTGCTGAGGAGAACAAATGGTCAGAGGGAAAAAAAGATCGAAAGATTAGAGAAAAGAAAGAATGAATGACATGATAGACAGAAGGAAAAGAGGAAGCCAACCCAACAGACAGGGTTTACGAGGGAGGAAGATAAATTATTCTCCGGAGGTGGGTTACTGCTTGAATTTAAAAGCCCTGGATTAGGAGGGGAATACAGGAGTTGTTCTGGTCACGTGCTCCTGACCAGTTGTGGCTCCCAGTAGCTTCCCATATAAAGAGTGTATATGTATGTGTGTGTGTGTGTGTGTGGGGCGTGTTGTGTGTGTGTGTGTGTGTGTGGTGTGTGGCGTGTGGTGTGTGTGTGTGTGGGTGTGTGTGTGGTGTGTGTGTGTGTGTGTGCGTGTGCGTGTGCGTGTGTGTGTGCGTGTGCGTGTGCGTGTGGGGTGTGTGTGTGTGTGTGTGTGTGCGTGCGTTGCGTGCGTGCGTGTGTGTGTGTGTGTGTGTGTGTGTGCACAGATTTATAAAACATATGACTGTATGATGTGTGTGCACAGATTTATAAACATATGACTGTATGTATGTATATACATTTATTTATCTTTTTATTATGTTCTGTAGATGCTTGCTCAAACCCTTATTTTCTACAAAACGGTGACGAAATAAAGAAGAATAATAAAAATGGGGAAGAGCAACATTTTATTTCCATGAGGTTTCGTATTTGGTTTCCAGTTATGATTTTTTTCTATCTAATACGAATCTTAGTGTACAACGCTCATACAAAAAACTAAGAACATGAAAATGTAAGATTTTTCCTTTCAATAATATAATAATTATTCCACAAAATTTTTACGTTTCAAAAGTGTACAGATATATTGCATTTCTTGTGTATAAAATAAAAAATCTAATACTTTATATGATATGCATTCGTTCTGTGCATAAAGCATGTGCAAGTCTTTTATCAATACATTACTAGAATAAAAAATAGACTGGCAACTCATCTGAAAAAAAATTTTCTATTTCATTCACTTTAAAAGATTAGAATTCGCAATAATAATTTTACTTGAATAAAACAGAGCAATGGATGTAGTATTTTTTCATTGTATGATTTGTATATATTCTTCTATAATATTTTAAGTTAATGGCACCACGACAGTGGATATACATATATATGTCCGTCTGTGCGCGCGAGCGTGTGTGTGAAATAATGTAATCTTTCATTTCTGATGCTGATTTCAATAGGAACTGACGAGAAATAAAAGTTAACAGAGATAGAGGAATACGAGCTTCTCAAAGCAGGCATTTGTAAGGTAAAAAAATGACAGAGGCGACAGTGAAAAGTTTGATACCGCTATTAATTTTTTAAGAGATGACCTTCTGGAACATCCAGTGGCCATGTCGACAAAAGGGATGTGAATTATCCCTGAAAGAAAAGGTGACGAATAGTTATATTGAAATGCACTTAGTATCCACAAAACCCTTCTCTGTAAACATATTTTCTTTTAAATATCTTCAAAAAAGATTTTAATCTATTTTATCCATATTTATATTATTCTTCTCTCAACACCACAAACAACACCACACCACACACACCACAAAACACACACACACACACACACACACACACACAGCACGTAAATATCTATTTTTTTTGCTTGAAGAATCAGCTTAATTTTGATATTGTAGTCAATCTTCCAACACTGATTCTTTCTTTTCCGTGTTTGATTGAACTTTATATAGTACTATAACTCCAAACCTAAGAAATAAGAATAAAAAAAGATCTCTGGAAATACAAAATATGAAACAAAAGGAGGGGAAGGAAGAGTAGAGAAAACACAGCTCGGTTTAAAAAATATTCGAAATGAGAAGGCAAGTGATCACAGACAAAGTGAATGCAAGTAGGATAATAAAAGTGAGAAAGAGGGTTTTACAATTACCACATGTACCTAAAAGTGCACACCCAAACAAACAAAGAAGTTCTTTAAAATTGAAACCCACACGTAGCAGTTACGGGAAAGTGAACGACATCCAGACATACCCACCACACACTCACACACACACACACCCCACACACACACACACACCCACACAACACCACACAACACCAAACACCATATAATATATATATAAACATAAAATCTAAATAATATAAAATTATATATAATATAAATATAATAGTAGGGAATATGGGGAATATAATATTATATAATATATACATTATATTTTATTATATATATATATTCATTCATAAGCTAGTTTTGTTTCTGGTTATACAAACCTGTTACGAGGTTCAAGTGTTAGGTTAGTGACTCCTCTAAATAATTTGTTACGATCCCGAGAGTAGATCCTTACTGGGAGGGGTATTGGATTTACATAATATACAACATATAAACAAAAACACGCACGAAACACACACACGGGAGAAAACTGTAACTCAGAAATAATATAGCGAAAAAAACAGCAAAAAAGGATCAGCAAAGGACGAACATAAATCTTTAACATACAAAAACAAAAGGTTGGCTCATTTTCAGTTTTTTTCCCACGGAGAACGCTCGGTTGACCATGACAGAAAAGGGAGATAATACATTCCAATAAATGAGCAAAAACTTCCTAGAAAACACCAATCAGATAAAAACACAAAAAAAAAAGGAAAGTAATAAAAATAACGATACTTCACACCACAACTACGATGGATTGTTTCCTTCAAAACAGCAGTAGTTAAGAAATATACCAAGATAAATTTCAGTCCCACCACTGTACAAGTCGTTACAAAAACACGAAATTTTCAAACAAGATGGAGAACTATTGTCTTTCACTTGAAGAAGACCCAGGAGATTACGAGAGGGATACTTAGACAAAGTTCATTACACACAAGTAAAGGAAATTTACGGCAAAAAAAAAAAAAAAAAAAAAATCGCCTTTGCTTTGAGGAGAGTGCGCCAGGCGAGCAAGCAAGACTGTTTAAAGGGATAGTGAAAAGACATCAATAAAGCATAAAAGGGGTCTTGGTGATATCGAATAATACAACCGTATAGTTCCACACACGACACCTCTGCATTTTATGAATGAAGGGAGTGCCACAGGGAAACATCCATCGCAAACCCCTTCATTACCTGTACACTACCAAAAACGGATTTTGATATTGGCGCAGAGGCAGCTTCCGTCTAGCAATCTCGCTGACTTCCCTTCAAATACCGCACTGCAAGGATGGTATCCCCGGCTATACTTATACACAAATGGTTGTTTTAGATGCATAAAACAGGCTGAGCATCGGACCCTGCCCAAACCTAACTTTTGTCATTACTATTATCTTTATTTCATTTTTATTTAAAATTATTTTGATTTACTATATTATACATCATAATCATATCATTTTTATTATTATTATTATTATTATTATTATTTTTATTATTATTATATTATTATTATTATTATTATTATTATTATTATCATTATGACTATTGTGATTACCATCATCATCATCATCATTATGATTGATATGCATTATTATTATCATTATTATCATCATCATCATCATCATTGCCATAATCACTAATTATTTTATTTTTGTTATTGTTTTATTATTATTTTATCCTCATCATCATCACTATCATTATTATTCCAATAGTAAATCTAATATGCAGTGATAATATTCCTCATGCAGACATCACACGCATAAATCTCAGAACGCTCTACATATATATAGAGAAAGCATTCAAAACCCAACATCAAAACACAGGAAGAGAGTACCATTATGTAATAAAGGCAAACAGATACCCAAAACCCATTACAATGAATAAACATATCTCAGTGACATCTCATACAGACACACGGAAAACATCGTTGAATTTAATGTCATGAACACTATTTGCAGACACTTTGAAATCAATAACACAAGCACGATAAACCCACCGAAAAAAAACATTTTCCGAGAGTGCACTACAGAGAACACTGCCTCAGAAAACAACTGGAGTACTTGTTCCGATGATTGAGCTATCAAACAGAACTGGAGAGAATCATCTTAAAAACAAAGAACTCTCTGGGTACACTGCGTAACTTATATAGACAAAACGCTGTGCAGGACTTCCAGCATCAAACCCAAAA
>NW_023643243.1:0-38985 GCF_015228065.2 Penaeus monodon | reverse complement strand
GGTTTGTTTTGTGTGTGTGGGTGGTGCGGTGTGTATGCCCTGTGTGTGTGTCGTATGGGGTATGGGTGATGTGTTTGGTGGTGAGTGTGTGTATGTATGTGTGTACACACACACACACACACACACACACACACACAGACAACACACACACAAAACACACCACACCCCACACACACACACACATATTATATATTTTATTAATATCGGACTCAAGACTGTCACGACGGCAAACTGAGATCGAGGGTTCGAGTCACCGGCCGGCGCGTTGTTCCCTTAGGCAAGGAACTTCACCTCGATTGCCTACCTACCCACTGGGTGGCCAAGCCAGCCCAAGTCTGTACTGGTCACAAGCCCGGATAAACAGAGAATGATTACCTAAAAGGTAACACCGGCACTCTCCGTTGAAAGGAACTGGGGACCCTACCACGTACTCACTCCAAGAGCATCACAACATGAAAACTACAGTTAAAGATCATGTTGTGACCACGGCGGCTCAAACATGAGCCTACCGTTAAAAAAAATATATTATATATATATGTATATATATATATATATATATATATTATAAGATGTGGATAATTCTATTTCGGTTACAGGATGTGGATAATTCTATTTCGGTTACCAGTGGACCACGTGGCTGTTTTCCACGTGGATCCAAATGTCCCAAATAAGAACCACCCGCTCAGCGAGGGCGGAGGTCACATTTTATATCTGACCTCGTTTGACCGGGAGTTCATTCCAAGCTACCGACGCGGTAGGGTCAGCTCTCGCCTCCCTCCAGGAGAGTTCGTGTCAAGCGACCAGCGCGGTAAGGTCAGCTCCGCCCTCTCTCCGGGCAGCTGACCGTGGCCTCCGCGCGGCGCTTTTGACCCTTTAGACAAGTCGTAGCGTCGTCGTAGCATGTGTTCACCCCTTTACGTGTGTTTTGCGTCCCTGTCAGCCACTGTACTAGAGTACGCATAGCCGTTATATCTGGTGGCAGCGAGGGCCGTTGCATCCTTTTGGCATGCAACACGAACACACCACCCCCGAAGAAAAATCCGCTCGACCGCTAGAAGACATGTCGAAGAACAAAAAAGCACGTAAGTACACGTTTGGGCCCCTTTCTTATTTCTTTTCCCTTCCTTCTCCCATACATGTGTTAAGCCGTTGTTTTTTGTTGGGTTAAAAGGTGCTAATGACAGCAAATGGCTCGTTCTCCACTATTCTTCCACCTCAGATCGTATTTCCGTGCGATCGAGTATGTGATCAATAAACATGAATATCGTTCGTTAGTTAAGTAATTAATTATTTTCTCTCGTTTTTAGAGATTTATATTGTTTCATCTGCAACGAATTTAACGCGTTCGTGATTTTATCTTATCACGAATACCATTTCATTTTATCTCGTTCCTAACCCTCGCCCCCGACCTGACCGTCCCTTTTCTTTCTTTTGCGGTCACTTTGGATTAGAAAAAGGTTATTTTCCTGTCTTGACCTGACCTCACTTTCTCTTTTCCCGGTGGGTGGCGGCGTGGGTAGGGTCAGATGACCACTTGGTTCCCTCTACTTTGGAAGCAAACATATCATTGTTACATTGCTTTTTGGTGACACGTTCTATCGGCGCTAGAGCGAAGCAGGTAACAAAATTGTATTATTTGGATATAGCGTAGGATCTTCCCCCATATCATAGTGCACAGGATTGCCCGATATTGCCCCGGGGTTGCGTAAACGCCTAATAGATCTGCGCTCCGTCGTTCGAAAGTAGGTGCAATAAACCAAAGTTATTCGTTCGGCACCTTTTGAGTCAGTGTGACCCGCGATTACGTCCATTAATTAATGTAGGACTAGGGTTTAAGCTAGAATCATTATTCGCTTATTAATCACACCTTTCTCACCCTCCTCAAGTCGCTTGCATTTTTTTGGTCCCCCCCAAGCGTTTGTGTGATTCGTAAATTTTATATCCTTCGGAATTTTGCAGCGCCCATTCGATACGCAAAGAGAGTGGGGTTTTTAAATTTTCCCTGGCTCTGTCGCTTCAGCATTACGGCATTTGGTATGGGACCCCCCCGTTATTGAGTTTTTTTGAATCTGACGTGAAACTAGACATGTACCTCGGCAGTTCAGTTTCTGCCCCCGAAAAGTTTTGCTTGAAAAAAATTGCGAATATTTTTTATGTCCATTCATTCATGCGAAATTCTGTCCATATATTATATGTTAAATTCAAGGGGTAGTTGAAAAATTTTAAAATCTAGCATTGCAAATTTCTTCATTTTTATTATGGAAACGCAAATATTCGTGTTTGTGCTTCATTCTCTGTGTGAGGTCCCCTCTCGTTTCCCCTCTCATTACGATACTGTCATCACACACCATACCCACAAATTCAGCTCACTCACAACCGGATAAAACCTACCCTTTTCATTGTTTTAGTCCCGGGCGTAAAGATATATCTTTTTAGCCCGAATTTGTTGCCCGCTGTCTGTGTAAATTTTACATCTTTTCTTATCTGTGTGACACTATGGTTCAATGATTTTCGCGGATCCCCCCGATGTCTTTCCCCTTTTATTTCTTTTCTTCTCAAGAGGGTTGTATTTCAAATAGGTCTATGGGGACCGCACTGACTCCCCCTCTTCTATTTTCTTTTTTTACCTTTGTGAAAAAAAAAACCCAAAATAAAAAAAAGATAAAATAAGTTAAAAACCACTTAAACCGAAAATTGTTATGAATAACCGGCTTGTAATACCCCCCCATCTTCTCTGTTGCATTTTTTTTCTCTTATCGGGCCCTTAGGGTTTATATCGGCTCCCCGACTTTATATTGCATTCGGACCGACAGCAGAGGGGCCCCTTTGGGATCTGTGGAAGCGTCTCGAAGATCGCCATGGGCCCCCACAGACCGGGATTTTCGTCAAAAAAGGTTTTAAGCCGCCCCGTGTATGGGGGGCTTCCTCCCAGACTCCCCTAATCCAGCGAACCAGCACCTTTGCCGCGGTACCAGTCCCCCCGAATCTGTCCTGGCGGACGCCTCAGACCGGGTCAACTCCAGGACCGAGGCAGATATCACCGCCAGAGATGCCCCCCCCTGCCCCCGACGCCCGTAGACCCGGACGAGTTACAGGACGTGTGGACCGGAAGGACCTAACGAATCTGTGGGACGTGTGGACGGGGACGCCCCCGGGTTTTAGGCCGGGGCAGGATACGAGAGTCAGGAGTCCGAAGCAAAGGGCCCTGTGCGAGATTTTCGGGGAAGGGAACATCGGAGGGACAATTACCCCAAAGGATCAGGGGGATGACACGACGGGGACGAGCCCAAAAAAAGGGGCCCCAGGAAACGCACAGTACAGACACCAGCCAAGTTAGGCCCCCTTGAAGGCCCTCGAGGGCGGGCGCAGAGGTGGCCGAGAAATATAAGAGTGGATAATTCTATTTCGGTTACAGGATGTGGATAATTCTTTTTGGGTTTACCGTGGACCACGTGTGTTTCCATGGGGCCCAAATGTCCCAAAAAGAACCACCCGCTCAGCGGGGCGGGGGTCACTTTTTATATCGCCCTCGTTTGACCGGAGTTCGTGCAAACTCCCACCGCGCTAAGGTCACCCTCGCCCCCCTCCAGGGGGGTGCCCGTGCCCTCCGCGCGCCCGAAAACCCTATATAAATGTCTTTGTTCTTATACTGCGTGGTGTAAACCCCAGAAATAAAGAGTCAACCCAAATACCAGTATCATACCCCTGAAACCCAATTTTGGGGGTTCTATCCCTTTTATATATTATTTTGTGTGTGTGTGTGTATATTATGTATTAATATATTTTATATTATTTTATATATATTTTAATATATAACAAAAATACAACATACATACATATTTTATATATATATATATTATATAATATTATATAATATT
This sequence comes from Penaeus monodon, assembly GCF_015228065.2. Taxonomy (NCBI): domain Eukaryota; kingdom Metazoa; phylum Arthropoda; class Malacostraca; order Decapoda; family Penaeidae; genus Penaeus; species Penaeus monodon. The sequence continues at coordinate 35,107 of NW_023643243.1, read as the reverse complement.
ATTAATTTTTAATATATATATAATCAGTGCAAGTGCCCACCAGTCCCGCTGCGATGCGTGGGTGCATCCATGCACACACGCCGCCCCTGCAATTGAGCACGCGCGCGATTTAAATATTTTGGGAAATCAAACCTAGATACATAATTTCCCTTTGGCAAGGAACTTCACTGCGATTCCCCTTTTAGCCCGGTGGGAAAGCACCCCAACAGTGCTGCTCTCACCCTGGAAAAGTAAGGAATGATTACCTAAATGTAACTGCACTCTCTGGGAAAAGGAACTGGGGACCCTCCACGTACCACTCCAAGAGCACACAGCATAAAAAACTGCAAAAAAGTATCATGCTGTTACCACGGGGCTCAAACATAACCAAAAAAAAAAAAAAAAAAAAAAAAAAAAAAAAAATATATATATATATTATATATATATCTCATCATAAATAAGGTATCTCATTTTTGAGCAGCGGGACCTCTCCCCACCTTCCCCACTAAACTCGATTTTGGCCCTTCTTTCCATTTGTCCATCGACAACCCCGAAAATATCTTTGATTTTTTCGCTAGTCTGTCTTCGGTTTGCCTTTTCCCTCTGTTCCCTTCCCTTTCCCCTGTCAGCAAGTCTTCTAAATACTTTTATTTTTCATCACAGAAAAAAAAATTTTAAATTTCCTCCTTTCAGATGTCCCCGTCTTTTCAATTTTTTTTCTAAACATTTCTCATTCGTTTCTTCTCTTCGAGCTAATACGCAGTATCGTCATAACACCCAATTTTAAAAAAATTGACCTTTTTTTTGTCTATCTCTTCACACCCAAAACTCGATCCTATGATGCAATTTTGGGAAAAATAATGATTCAAAACCTCACTTTGTCCATAAGGGATGCTTCGGTCTTTAGTGTTATTGAGAGCAACTATGCGTTTTTTTTGGGAAAGGTAATTCTTCTTTTTTTCTCGGTGAATCATCATATTATTATTAAACGGGGTCAAGTAAGTGAACTCTTTCACATTTTTCCACAAACATTCCATTGATTTTTAAAAATTTCATCATTGCTCATTGCCGGGTTTTCTTTAAATCTTCATGTCTTAGTTTTCTTTGGGATTAAAAACAAGCCAGCCTTTTTGCTTTCTTCCTAAATTTTTTCTAGTATTGTTGTAGTTCAGTGATACTGCTGGGACCAAAATATATCTCGGCGTACCTTAGTTTATATTTTGTATCCCCCAAAATCTCGTTCCTTCAAATTTTCCCAACATTCCAATTCTTTTTAAAAATATGTTTTAAAAGGGGCGGAGACAGAACGCAACCTGTCCACTCCTTTTTGACTTTTGTTACCCATAAGTGGGTTTTTTACAGTTTTCTTGTTGTTGGGTTTCTGGGTTTTATTAGTTGGATGATGTTTTTGGAAAATTTATATCGTTCATATTATTCCCCGAGATACGTGTCAAAAGTATCAAAAGCCCGGTAATCGATGAAAAACGGATAGTCTTTTGATTTCTCTGTTTTTTTTCTATTCAATTTTTGATTTTGAATCTGGTTTTTGGTACCTTTTCCAGGGCAAAACCCGCTTGTTCTCTGCATTTCTTTTCTTAAATTCAACTTCATTCTTCAAAATAATTTTCAACAAAAATTTTTCTGCTGGACTTATTAAAGCAATTGTCCGTTATTGTTGCATTGGGTGCTTTACCTTTTTAGGGATAGAGTAAAGACGATTTTAAGTTTTTGGGGACTTGAAGAAATTTCACCTTTTGCCCCAAAATTTTTGATTAGTTTTGTTATTTTATTATTCCCGGCTCTTTTTATTCTTTATTCTTTTATGGCTTTTATAACTTCGTCTAGCAGTGTGGGGGTTTATCTTCGCTGTCATTGGTCTAATTAGTGTTGTTGTTAGACTTTATTCTTTTTTGTATGGTTGGGAAAAATATTGATTCCTCTTCTTTGCTTTTTTTTATCACTAAAAAAATCCATCTTCTTTTGGGGGGAAATGTCCTTGTAGGGTTTAAAATTTTTCGGGGGGATTTTCGTCTCCTTGGTAGAAATTTTTTAGTTTTCTTATTGATAGAAAAGTTTTTAAAATTTTCTGCATTGTTCTTTAAAAATCTTTTCCCTTTTCTTGTGTAAACTTTGATTTTTGTATTTGTTTTTGTAAGTTACTTTTTTTAACTGGGTTATTGATACCCTTGATTTAGGCATTTCTTGTTTAATTTCACGTATGTTTTTTCAGATATCCAGGGGGATTTGTCTTTTTCTTTTTTCAAAAGTTTCTTAGCATGCTAGAAAAGTTCTTTTCCATCTTCCCCCAAATCATTTGGGGTTTTTTCATCTTTAATTGATTGGTATTAAAAATTTGTTTTACACTGTAAATTGTAATTGTTTCAGAGTTTTGTAGTCACTTTAAGGGGGTTGGACCTCCTCTTTTGGTCTTTTTTTTAAAGTCGATAGTTAGTATTGGTGGGCCTGTTGCATCGGCACCATCTTGTCTTGGGATTTTTTATGCAATTTTCCTTTTTGGTTCAGCACAATGTAGCAATTTGGTTGTTGTTCTTTTTCTGGTGAAAAACCCGTGTACAAGATTATTTTTATACAGAATCAAAAAAATCTTCACCCCATTCTTTATATCTCCAAACCCAATTTTTTCCCAGTTCATTTTTCAGATCATTTTTGCCCACTTTGGGTTGAGTCCCCTGATTACTTTTTTCATTTGTGTTTGGGAGTGTCTAAGTTTCTTTTTGGGGTTATAAAAAATTTTTCCCTTTTTTCATCACTTGCAATGTTTGGTTTTTGCGTACATTTTTAAAACTAATGTTATGAGGGTTTTTCTTGTACTGACTTTTTAAAAAACGATCATTTATTGGGCTGTCCCCCTTAGTGCATTTGCGTTTTTTTCGTGAGAATCATAGCAACTCCGTGACTATAATTTCCCTTTTTCTTTGCCAGAAAAAGAACTGTCTTGTTTTCTTTATTTTAAACTTCCATTACTTTTTCCAAATTTGGGCTCACTGATTTCCCAGTATTTGAATGTTTATCTATCCTTTCGTTACAGACAGTATGTAATTTTTCCCACTTTTCTTTTTCCTTTCGTTCCCGTTCCGATTTTTTAATGTTTTCTTAATTGGGCATGTTTTTCTTCTTTATCCCCAGATACTATTTAAAATTGCAGCCCGGTTGCCCATGAGTAACCGGGTCCTTGATAACCCCGCGACGGCGATGGGTATGATTATCATTTCTTATTTAATCATTGGTGTAGAGGTTTCCAGGGAAAATAAAAGTTGAGTGGATCCCCCAGGCTCCTTCTCAACTCGCGTCTCCAACTACTAGGAGGACTATCTTGCCCCTTTAAAACAGTTACATTTTTAAAACGCCCGACATTTTATTTGGTGAAAACCCTAAACGAGTACCGAATGTGTTTCACCATACCCTGCCCCTGCGAAGTTTCACCGCAACCCCGGGGGTAGGAGCTATGGGTCTATCCTTGTTCAAGGGAAACCCCGGGTCAGTTTTGCTTACCCAGGACAATATTATATATATTATATAATATATATAATATATATTATATTTATACACAACCATTTTGTGTGTGTTGTGTTGTTTGGTGGAAATTTTATATATATATATTATATATTATATATATTATATATTATATATAAAAATAGATAGTAGATAGATAGATAATAACACGACCCAAAACCCAAAAACACCACAACCACAACCACCCCACACACACACACACACCCAAAATAATATAAAATTATTATATATTATATATAAAATATATATATTATATTACATTCTTCGTTTAACTGTAAAGGTTTTAGTCCATTATCATCATCATTATCATTTATCATCATTATTCAATTATTATCATCTTATTGCAATTTTTATCATTATTATTGCAATTACTGCAGTTATAATATATTATTTTGCAACTATACTAATAACAACAACAATAATAATAGAAATAACAATAATAATAACAATAATAACGATATTATAATAATTATCTATATCATTATTTTAATTAATATCGTTATTACAGTAATTATTACTGTTATAATAATTATTTTTGCAATTATACTACTAGTAAAAATGATAATAATGATAATAATAACAATAATAATATTAATAACGATATTATAATAATAATAATAATAATAATAATAATAATAATAATAATAATAATAATATAATATATAGTAATAATATTAATAATATTAATAATTCTATCGATTATATTAATAATCATCAAATGTTATTAAAATTCTCTTTATTCTCACTTTTATCCTCATTATTGTCATGATTAATACGATTTTGGTAATTATTATCATTATTATCCTAATAATTGCCAAAATCATCAGAGAAATCGAAAAAACGTCATTTTCGAATATACTCTTAAAAGGCTATATTTCGCTAGATTTTGCCGCTTTTTCGACTTTTGGGAATTATTTTCTTTTACCTTTTTTTATTATATATGGAGACAATTCCTGTTATTATCATCATTATTATCATGATTATTATCAATATATATTATCATCATTATTTTAATTAATATCATTATTACAGTAATTATTACTGTTATAATAATTATTTTTGCAATTATACTACTAGTAAAAATGATAATAATGATAATAATAACAATAATAATATTAATAACGATATTATAATAGTAATAATAATAATAATAATGATAATATTGATAATATTAATAATCATCAAATGTTATCAAAATTCTCTTTATTCTCACTTTATCCTCATTATTGTCATGATTAATACGATTTTGGTAATTATTATCATTATTATCCTAATAATTGCAAAAATCATCAGAAAAATCGAAAAAACATCATTTTTGAGTATACTCTCATAAGGCTATATTTCGCTAGATTTTGCCGCTTTTTCGACTTTTGGGAATTATATTCTTTTAACTTTTTTTTATTATATTAGAGACAATTCCTGTTATTATCATCATTATTATCATGATTATCATCAATATTATCATTATCATCATCATTATCAACATTATTGCAATTATTATCATCATTATTGCAATTATTATCATCATTATTGCAATTATTATCATTATTATTGCAAATATTGCAGTTATAATTATAATTTTGCAACTATACTAATAACAACAACAATAATATAGAATAACAATAATAAGAACAATATTATAATAATTATCTATATCATTATTTTAATTAATATCGTTATTTACAGTAATTTTACTGTTATAATATTATTTTTTGCAATTATACTACTAATAAGAGAATGATAATATGATAAGAATAACAATAATAACTATTAATACGATAGTATAATAATAATAATAATAATATGATAATAATAATGATAATAATAATATATAATATAATAAATAATCAATATAATAATAAATAGATAAATAAAAATAAATATATCATTCATATATAATATAATAATAATAATAATATACTAATAATAATATATATAGTAATAATATATAATAATGATATCTTAGATAATAATTAACAATCAGCAAATGTTATCAAAATTCTCTTTCATTCTCACTTTTATCCTCATTATTTTGTCATGATTCTATACTATTTTGGTAATTAATTATCATCATTTCCCTATAATTGCCATCAATCATCAGAGAAATCGAAAAAAACGTCATTTTGGAGTATACTCTCAAAAGGCTATTTTTGCTAGATTTTTTGCCGCTCTTTCGAACTTCTTGGGAATTAGTTTCTTTTACCTTTTTATTATATATGTGGAGCATTCCCTGTTATTATCATCATTATTATCATTAGTTTCTCATAATATTATCATTATCATCATCATATATCTCATTATCATCATTATTCGCAATTATTATCATCATTATTGCAATTATTATCATTATTATTGCATTATTCAGTTTATAATATATAATCATTTGCAAAATACTAATAAACAACTACAATAATAATAGAAATAACAATATTAACATAATACGATATTCTAATAATTATCTATTTCATTATTTTAATTATTATCGTTATTACAGAAATTAATTCCTGTTTATAATTATTTTTGGTCAATTATACTAACAGTACAAATGATAATTATGATATAATAACAATATAATATTGATAAAAACGATATTAGAATAATATAATAATAGTAATAATAATAATAATAATAATAAATAAATAATAATAATAAATAATACTAATAATATATAAATAATAATAATAGTTTATAACAATAATAATAATGATAATATTGATAATATTAATATCACCAATTTTATCAAAATTCTCTTATTCTTCACTTTTATCCTCATTATTGTCATGATTAATACGTTTTTGGTAAATTATTATCATTCTTACCCTAATAATTGTCCAAAATCATCAGAGAAATTGAAAAAAAACGTCATTTTGAGTATCCTCTCAAAGGGTAATATTTCGCTAGATTTTGCCCCTTTTTCACTTTTGGGATTATTTCATTGTGAAACCTTTTTTTTTATTATATATGTAGACATTCCTGTTTATTATCATCATTATTATCATGATTATCAGCAATATTTATCATTATCACATCATTATCAGCATTCTCATCATTATTGCAATTATTATCATCATTATGCAATTATTATCATCATTATTGCAATTATTATAATTATTATTGCAATTATTGCAGTTTACAATATATAATTTGCAACTATAGCTTAATAACAACAATAATAATAATAGAATTAACAATAATAATAACAATAATAACGATATTATAATAATTATCTATATCCTTATTTTACTTAATATCGTTTTACAGTAATTATTACTGTTATAATAATTAGTTTTTGCATTATACTAACTAGAAAAAATGAATAATGAATGATAATAATAACAATAATAATATTAATAACGATATTATAATAGAATATAATATATGATAATAATAATGATAATAATAATAATAATAATACTAATATAATATAATTAATAATATCACAATAATAATAACAATAATAATAATAATAATAATAATATAATAATAATAATATAATAATAAATAATAATATATTAATAGTAATAATAATAATAATGATAATATTGATAATATTAATAATCCTAAATGTTATCAAAATTCTCTTTATTCTCCACTTTTATCCTCATCTATTGTCAAGATTAATTGCTGATTTTGTAATTATTACATTAGTACCCTAATAATTTGCCAAAATCAATCAGAAAATAGAAAAACGTCATTTTGAGTATACTCTCACGGCATATTTCGCTAGATTTTGCCTCTTTTTCAACTTTTGGGAATAATTTTCTTTTTACCTTTTTTATTATATATGGGACATTCCTGTTATTATTCATCATTATTATCATGATTTCCATCAATATTATCATTCTCATCATCATTCTCATCATTATCATCATTATTGCCTCATTATCATCATTATTCTTGCAATTATTAGCATCAGTATTGCAATTATTACAATATTATTGCAATTATTGGCAGTTATAATATATAATTTTGCAACTATACTAATAACATTAACAATGATACTAGAATAACCATATCTACCAATATAACGGTATTAGATAATATGTATATCATATTTTAATTAATATCGTTATTACAGTAATATTACTGTTATAATAATTATTTTTGCAATATACCTACTAGTAAAATGATAATAATTGATAATAATAAATAATAACTATTAATAACGATATAATAATTAATAATATCATTAATAATAATAATAATACATGATAATAATAATAATACAATATAATACTAATATATAATATATAGCAATACTAAATAATAATAACATAATTAATATAATAATACTACTAATAATAAATAATATACTAGTCCTACTACTAATCATAATTGATAATATTGATAATATTAATAATATCATCACATGTTTTATCAAAATTCTCTTTATTCCTCACTTTTATCCTCAATATTGTCATGATATTACGATTTTGGTATATTATCTATTATTATCCTAATAATTGCCAAATCGTCAGAGAAATTCGAAAAAACCGGCATTTGGAGTATACTCTAAAAGGCTATATTTTTCGATAGATTTTGCACGCTTTTTCGACTTTTTGGGGAATTATATTCTTTTAACCTTTTTTTATTATATATGGGACAATTCCTAGTCTTATCTTCATTATTATCATGATTACTCAATATTACATTATCATCATCATTATCATCATTATCATCATTATCATCATTATTGCAATTATTATCATCATTATTGGCAATTATTATCATCATTAGAGTTCAATTATTATCATTATTATTGCAATTATTGGCAGTTATAATATATAATTTTGCAACTATACTAATAACAACAACAATAATAATAGAATAAACAATAATAATAACAATAATAACGATATTATAATAAATTATCCTACATCATTATTTTAATTTAATATCGTTATTACAGTAATTGTACGTTATAATAATTATTTTTGCATTATACTACTAGTAAAAATGGATAATATGATAATCATAACATAATAATATTATAACGATATTTATAATAATATAATAATAATATAATAATGATAACATAATAATGATACTAAGAATATAATCATATAATATAATAATAATAATAATAATAATAATTAATAATAAAAAATAATAATAATAATAATAATAATAATAATACTAATACTCATCAATAATACATAATAATAATAATAATAATAATAGTAATAATAATAATAATAATTCTCATATTTCTCTATAATAATCATCAAAAGTTATCAAAATTCTCTTTATTCTCATTTTTTCCTCATTAATTGTCATGATTAATACGCTTGTGGGTAATTATTATCATCATTACCCGAATCATTGCCAAAATCACAAGAAATCGAAAAAAACGTCCATTTTGGAGTAGACTCCCAAAGGCTATATTTCGCTAGATTTTGCCGCTTTTTCGACTGTTGGGATTAGTTTCTTTTACCTTTTTTTATTATATATGGAGCAATTCCTGTTATTATCATCATTATTATCATGATTATCATCAATATTCTCATTTCATCATCATTATCAGCTTTATTGCAATTATTTAAAATCATTATTGCAATTATTATCATCATTATGCAATTAATTAATCATTATTATTGCAATTATTGCAGTTATAATATATCATTTTGCAACTATACTATAACACAACAATAATAAATAGAAATACAATAATATAAAAATATAACATATGATTAATATTATCTATATCATTAATTTTAATTAATATCGTTATTACAGTAATTATTCTGTTTTAATAATTATTTTTGTCAATTATCCTACTAGTACAAATGATAATATGATAGTAATACAATAATAATGTTAATAACGATAAAATAATTAATAATACTAATAATAATAATAATAATATAAATAATAATAATAATAATATAATATTAATAATAATATAATGGTAATAATAATAATAATAATTGATATCTTGAATAATATTTAATATCACCAATATTATCACAATTCTCTTTAATCTCACTTTTACCTCATTATTGTCATGATCACATAGACATTTTGAATAATTTATCATTATTGGTACCTAATAATTGCCAAAATAATACAGATAATCGAAAAATGTCATTTGGAGTATACTCTCAAAAAGGCTAGTATTTTCGCTAGATTTTGCCGCTTTTTCGACTTTTGTGAATTATTATTATTATTATTATCATTATTATTATTATTATTATTTATTATTATTATTATTATTATTATTATTATTATTATTATTATTATTATTATAATATCGTTATTAATATTTATTATTGTTATTATTTCATTATTATCATTTTTACTAAAAAAAAAAAAAAGTATATAATTGCAAAAATATTATTATCACAGTATAATTACTGTATAACGATATTATTACAAATATGATATAGATAATTATTATAATATCGTTCTTATTGTTATTATTATTGTTATTTTCTATTATTTATTGTTGTTGTTATTAGTATAGTTGCAAAATTATAGTAGTTTTAACTGTAATAATTGCAAGAATAATGATACTAATTGCAATATGATGATAGTAATGCAATAATGAAATGATAATGATGATAATGAGTGATGATACTGATCATATGATGATAATCGTGAATAATAATGATAGATAATAACAGGAATTGTCTCCATATAGAATAAAAAAAAGGTAAAGAAAATATTCCCAACAAGCCGAAAAGCGGAAAAATCTACGAATATAGCCTTTGAGAGTATACTCCAAATGACGTTTTTTTTCGATTTCCTCTGATTATTTTGGCAATTATTAGGGTATAATGATAATAATTGCCAAAATCTTATTAATCATGACAATATGAGGATAAAAGTAGAAGAAAGAGAATTTTGATAACTTTGATGATTTATTAATATTATCAATTGTATCCATTTATTATTATTTTATTACTATTATATTATTATTATTATATTATTATTTTATTAATTATTATTATTGTTTATTCTTATTATTTATTATTAGTTATTAATATATTATTTATCATTATCATTATTATCATTTTTACTAGTAGTATAATTGCAAAAATAATTATTATAACAGTAATAATTTACTGTAATAACGATATTAATTAAAATAATGATCTAGACAAATTATATCGTTATTATTGTTATTGTTATTGTTATTTTTATTATTTTGTTGTTGTTATTAGTATCGTTTGGCAGAAATTTATATATTATAACTGCAATATTGTCAATATAATGATAATAATTGCCAATCATGAATGATAATAATTGCAATAATGATGATAATAATTGTAAAATAATGATGATAATGATGATAATGATGATAACTGATATGAGAGGATAATGATAATATTGTGAATAATCATGATAATATGATGATAATACAGTAATTGTTCTCCATATATACTAAAAAGTTAAAAGAAAATAATTCCAAAAGTCGAAATAGCGGCAAAAAAAAATCTAGCGAAATATAGCCTTTTGAGAGTATACTCCCAAAATGACGTTTTTTTCGATTTCTCTTGATGAATTTTGGCAATTTTTAGGGTATAATGATATAATTACCAAATCGTATTAATCATACAATAAATGAGGATAAAAGGGGCGATAAAGAGATTTTGAATAACATTGATGATTATTAATAATTATCAAATTATCATTATTATTAATTATTATTACTATTATTATTATTATTATATTATTATTATTGTTATTAGTATTATTATTATTATTATTATTATTATTTTATTAATATCGTTCTTAATTTATCATTATTATTATTATTATTATTATAATATCGTTATTAATACTTATTGTTATTATTATCATTTTACTAATAGTATAAATTGCAAAAATAATTATTATAACAGTAATCATTACTGTAATAACGATATTAATTAAAATAATGATTATAGAATTATTATAATAATCGTTAATTATTGTTATTATTATTGTTATTTCTATTATTGTTGTTGTTGTTATTAGTATATTGCAAAGTATATCTTATAACTGCAATAATTGCATAATAATGATAGAATTGGAATATGATGCTCATAATTTGCAATAGGAGGATATCGATGCAATAATGATTGATAATGAGATAATGATGATATAATGATGACTGTTTATGATAATCATGATAATAATGATGACTAATAACAGGATTGTCTCCATATATAAATAAAAAGGTAAAAAGCAAAATAATTCCCAAAAGTCGAAAAGCGGCAAATCTAGCGAAATATACGCCTTTTGAGAGTATACTCCAAAATGACGTTTTTTCGCTTTCTCGGATGAATTTGCAATTATTAGGGATAATAATGATAATATTCCAATCGTATTTAATCATGACAATATTGGCGGATAAAGTGAGAATAAAGAGAATTTTGATAACATTTGATGATTATAATATTGATAATATTGATAATCCTCAAATGTTATCAAATTCTCTTTATCTCACTTGCACCTCAATATTGTCATGATTAATACGATTTTGGTAATTTTATCATTTTACCCTAATAATTGCCAAATTCATCCGAGAAATCGAAAAAAACGTCATTTGGAGTATACTCTCCAAAAGGCTATATTTCGCTAGATTTTGCCGCTTTGTTTCGACTTTTTGGGGAATTATTTTTCTTTTTACCTTTTTTTATTCTATATGGAGATCAATTTTTCCCCCCCGCCCCCCCCCCCTGGTTATTATCATCATTATTATCATGATTATCCATCAATATTTATCATTATCATCATCATTATCATCATTATCATCCATTATTGCAATTATTATTCATCATTATTTGCAATTATTACGATCATTATTGCAATTATTATCATTTTATTGCAATTATTGCAGTTATTAATATATAATTTTGGCAACTAACAATAACAACAACCATAATAATAGAAATAACATAATATCACAATAATACCGATATTATAGATAATTATCTATCTCATTATGTTTAATTAATATCGTATTACAGTAATTCATTACTGTTATACATAATTATTTTTGCAATTATACTATTTAGTAACAAATGATAATAATACAATAATGATATTAATACGATATTAGAGAGAATATATAATAATAATAATGATATACATAACGATCTTCATAATAGTAATCATATAATAATACTAATAATAGGATAAGAACCAATAATAATAATAACAATAATAATATAATAAATAATGTAATAATCATAATAATAATAATAATACATAATATACTAATCCTAACAGTAATACCTAATAATAATAATGATAATATTGATAATATTATAATCATCCAATGTTTATCAAATTCTCTTTAGTCTCCTTTATCCTCATTTTGTCATGATTAATACGATTTTGGTATTATTATCATTTATTACCCTAAAAATTGCCAATTCATCAGAGAAATCGAAAACGTCTTTTGGAAGATACTCTCAAAATGCTATTTTCTCTAGATTTTGCCGCTTTTTTCGACTTTTGGAATTATTTTCTTTTAACTTTTTTATTAATATATGGAAGACAATTCCTTTTATTGATCATCCTTATTTCATAGATTATCATCATATTATCATTATCCATCATCATTATCATCATTACATCATTATCATCTTTTTGCATTATTATCATCATTATTGCATTATTATCATCATTATGCAATTATTATCATTCTTATTGCAATTATTGAAAGTATAAATGAAATATATAAACTTACATATGAACTATACTAATCACCACAACAATATAATAAAAATACACATAACTACTCAAACAATAATAACGCTATAATTTCTATATCTTTAATTTTCATTAAATCGTTATTTACCGTCCTTATTACTGTTTATAAATCATGTCTTTTTGCAATTCTCCTACTCTTCAAACTGAATAATACTGCTCGATCCTCACATTCTCCTATTCAAACGATATTGCTCCTAATAATACTAATACTACTGCTCCTAATACTGCTCATACTCTAATGCTCCTCACTCCTCTTCCTACTATCGCTCATCATACTCGTCACCCGTCGCCTCCTCCTCAATAATATCATCCTCCTACTCATCGTCTCACTAATCGAGGAATTAGTATACTCATATGCTCCTCTTGATCATATTCAACTCATCCTCACTGTTTCTTCACAATTTCCTCTTTCTTTCTTCTCCCTTTTATCCTCATTCTTGTCCATGATTCCTCAGCATTTTTGTGCATTTCATTCTCGTATCTTACCCTCCTCATTGCCAACGCTCATCAAGAAATCGCGAATACACCCGTCATTTTGGAGTCTCCTCCTCCAAAGCTACTCTTTCGCTTCAGCTTTTTTTTCCCGCTTTTCCGCGTTTTCGCGAGCTTTATGGGCATTATTTTTCTTTCCCGTTTTTTTCTTCTCTATGGACGCCCCTTTCCCTGTTTATTATCATCATTGATTCATGATTTGATCAATCAATATTATCATTTCATCATCATTATCATCATTTCATGCAGTAATTGCACCATGTATTATCATCATTATTGCAATTATTAATCCATTCTTATTGGCAATTATTCTGCAGTTCAAATATATAATTATTGCAACTATACTAATAACAACAACAATAATAATAGAAATAACAATAATAATAACAATATAACGAGATTATAATATTTTATCTATATCATTATTTTAATTAAATTCGTTCTTAACAGTAATTATTACTGTTAAAGGGAATAATTTATTTTTGCACATTATTACTACTAGAAAAAATGATTAATCTGATAATAATAAACCAATACATAAATATTAATAACGAATATTATAATACTAACTATCAATAATAAATGATAATTATAATAATAATAATAATAATAATAATAATAATAATAATAAGAAAATAATAATGATACTAATAATACTAATAATTCCCACAATTCGAAAAGAGGCGGCAAAATCACTAGCGACATTAGCCTTTTGAGAGTATACCCCTTCCAAAATGACATTTTTTCGATTTCTCTGATTATTTTGGCAATTATTAGGGTATAATGAGAATAATTATCAAATGGTATTGATCATCGACATAATGAGGATACCAGTTAAGATTAAGAGAATTTTGGATAAAATATTTGGAATGATTACTTCCTATTCATCATTTGTCAAAGCCCGGCTCTCATAGAAGCGGTACTATATTGAGTCCATTCGTTTGATTCAGTGTCTGGCATTACCACCCGTGAATTCTTACTTCTACTTATTATTATTCTTCATTATTATTATTTATTATTATTCTTATTAATTTATTATTATTCATTATTTCTTTATTGTTAGTACTCTTATTATTGTTCGTATTATTCTTATTCATTTCTTCTATTTACTTATTATTATTATTATCCTTATTATTATCATTATTATTATTCATTATTATTGATTGTTAATATTCGTTATTAATCTTATTATTGTTTCTTCTTCTCATTCTTCTCATTTTTGCTAGTAGTATCATTGCAAACACTCTCATTATTATACCCGTAATAATACTGGTCATCCACGCATATTCATTACACATCATGCTATAGCTACTTATTATAATATCGTTATTCTTTTTATTATTATTGTTATTTCTATTTTATTGTTGTTGTTCTTAGTATCCGTTGCACACCTTATCTATTATCAAACTGCAATAGGTTTGCAATACCTAATGATAATCATTGCAATAATGATGCTACTACTTTGCATACTGATTTTAATAATTGCAATAACGATGATAAATGAATAGATGATAATGATAATCATTGATGATAATCATGATAATATGATGAATAATACAGGAATTGTCTCCATATATATAACAAAAGGTAAAGAAAATAATTCCAAAAGTCGAAAAAGGCGGCAAAATCTAGCGAAATATAGCCTTTTGGGAGTATACTCCAAAATTACGTTTTTTTTCGATTTCTCTGATGATTTTGGCATTATTAGGGTATGATGCTATAATTAACAAAATCTTATTAATCATGACAATTATGAGGATATAAGTGGAAATTAAGAGAATTTTGATAACTTTGATGATTAATTAGATTACAGTATTATAATTATTATTATTATTATTTACTATTATTATTATTTTATATTATTATTATATTATTATTATTATTATTATCATGAATAATTTAATTATCATTATTATTATTATGATTATTATTATCTATATATCGGTATTAATATTATTATTGTTATTATATCATTATTCTCATTTTACTAGTAGTAAATAATTGCAAAATAAATTATTATAACAGTAATAATTTACTGTAATAACGATATTAATTAAAATAATGATGTAGATAATTTATTAAATATCGTTATATTTTTATTATTATTGTTACTTCTATTAATTATTGTTGTTGTTATTAGTATAGTTGCAAAATTATATATTTATCCTGCAAAAATTGCAATAATAATGATAATAATTGAAATAATTATGTTAATAATTAAAATAATGATGTTAATAATTAAAATAATGATGATCCTTATGATAATGATTGATAATGATGTGAAGAATGATAATATTGATGTTAATCATGATAATAATGAAGATAAGACAGGGAATTGTCCCATATATAATAAAAAAAGGTAACAAGATATAATTCCCAAAAGTCGAAAAAGCGGCAAAATCTATCGAAATATAGCCTTCTGAAGTGTACTCCAAATGAACGTTTTTTTCGATTTCTCTGACGATTTTGGCAATTATTAGGATAATCATGATCATAATTACCAAAATCGTAATAATCATCGACAATATTGAGGATAAAGTGAGAATAAAGAGAATTTTTGATAACATTTGATGATTATTAATATTTCAATATTATACATTATTATTATTATTTATTTACCTATTATTATTATTATTATTATTATTATTATATTATTATTTATTATTATTATTATTTATTATGGCTATTATTATTATTTTATTATTATATTGTTATTATTATTATTATCATTAGTATTATTATAATAATTTTTATTATTATTATTATATCGTTTATTATATTATTATTGTTTTTTTCATATTCTCATTTTTACTAGCAGTATTATTGCAAAAATAATTATTATAAGTAATAATTACTGGTAATAACGATATTAATTAAAATAATGATATACTAATTATTATAATAACCGTTTATTATTGTTATTAATTATTGGTTATTTCTATTATCATTGTTAATGTTATTAGTATAAGGTTGCAAATTAATATATTATAAACTGCAATAATTGCAATAATATTGATAATAATTGCAATACTGTGCTAATATTGCAATAATGATGATAATAATTGGCAATAATGATGATAATGATGTAATGATGATGATAATTGATTTATCTTGATGATAATCATGATAATAATGATGATAATAAAGGAATTGTCTCCATATATAATAAAAAAAGTAAAGAAAATTTTGTTTTTATTCCCAAAGTTGAAAAAGAGGCAAAATCTAGCGAATATAGCCTTGTGAGAGTATACCTCCAAAATGATCGTTTTTTCTATTTTCTGATGATTTTGGCAATTATTAGGGTAATAAGATAATAATTACCAAATCGCATTAATCTTGACAATAATGAGGATAAAAGTGAGAATCAAGAGAATTTTTGATAACGATTTGATGATTATTAATATTATCAATATATTCATTATTATATTATTACTATTATTACTATTATTTATTATTATTATTATTATTATTATTATCATTATTATTATTATTATTATTATAATATCGTTATTAATATTATTATTGTTATTATTATCATTATTATCATTTTTGCTAGTAGTAATAATTGCAAATAATTATTATACAAGTAATAATTACTGAATAACGATATTAATTAAAATAAGGTATAGATAATTATTATAATATCGTTATTATTGTTATTATTAATTGTTACTATCTATTTTCTTGTTGTTGTATTAGTATAAAGTTGGCAAAATTATATATTGTTAACTGAATAATGCAATAATAATGATATAATTGCAATAATGATGAAAATAAATTGCAATAATGATGATAATAATTGGCACTAATGATGATAATAATTGCAATAATGATGCTAATGATGATAAGATGATGATAATGATAATATTGCTGATAACATGATAATAATGATGATAATCCCAGGATTGTCTACATATATAATAAAAAAAAAGGTAAAAGAAAATATTCCCAAAAGTCGAAAAAAGTGCAAAATCTAGCGAAATATAGCCTTTTGAGAGTATACTCCCAAAATGAACGTTTTTCAATTTCTCAGGAAATGATTTTGGCAATTATTCAGGGTAAGAATGATAATACTTACCAAATCGTATTAATCATGACAATAATGCGGAATAAAAGTGAGAATAAGAGACTTTTGATAAAAATTTGATGATTATAATATTATCAATATTTATCATTATTATTATTGTTATAACTATTATTATATTATTATTATTATTATTATTATTATTATTATTTATTATTATTATTATTATTATTATTGTTATTATTGTTATCGTTATTAATATTATTATTGTTATTATTATCATAATTATCATTTTTACTAGTAGTATAATTGCAAAAATAATTATTATAACAGTAATAATTTCTGTAATAACGATATTAATTAAAATAATGAAATAGATAATTATTATAATATCGTTATTATTGTTATTATTATTGTTATTTCTATTATTATTGTAGTTTATAGTTGCAAAATTATATATTATAACTGCAATAATTGCAATAATAATGATAATAATTGCAATAATGATGATAATAATTGCAATAATGATGATAATAATTGCAATAATGATGATAATAATTGCAATAATGATGATAATAATTGCAATAATGATGATAATAATTGCAATAATGATGATAATGATGATAATGATGATGATAATGATAATATTGATGATAATCATGATAATAATGATGATAATAACAGGAATTGCCTCCATATATAATAAAAAAGGTAAAAGAAAATAATTCCCAAAGTCGAAAGAGCGGCAAAATCTAGCAAAATATAGCCTTTGAGAGTATACTCCAAATGACGTTTTTTCAGATTTCTCTGATGATTTTGGAAATTATTAGGGAAATGATGATAATAATTACCAAAATCGTATTAATCATGACAATAATGAGGATAAAAGTGAGAATAAAGAGAATTTTGATAACATTTGATGATTATTAATATTATCAATATTATCATTATTATTATTATTATTACTATTATTATTATTATTATTATTATTATTATTATTATTATTATTATTATTATTTTATTATTATTATTTTTATTATTATTATTATTATTATTATTATTAATATTATTATTGTTATTATTATCATTATTAAACATTTTTACTAGTAGTTAATTCAAAATAATTATTATAACAGTAATAATTACTGTAATACGATATTAATTAAAAAAATGATATAGATAATTATTAAATATCGTTATTTTTTTTATTATTGTTATTTCTATTATTGTTGTGGGTTTTTATTAGTATAGTTGCAAAATTATATATTATAACTGCAATAATTGCAATAATATGATAAAAATTGCAATAATGATGATAATAATTGCAATAATGGGTGATAATATTGCAATAATGTTGATAATGTTGATAATAATGATAATAAATTGATGATAATCATGATAATAATTATGATAATAAAAGGAATTGTCCCCCATATAAATAAAAAAGTTAAAAGAATTCTTTCCCAAAAGCCCAAAAGGGGCAAAATCTAGCGAAATATAGCCCTTTGAGGTATACCCAAAATGCGTTTTTTGGGATTTCTCTGATATTTTGATTATTAGGGAAAATGATAAAATTTCCCAAAAATCGTTTTAATCGACAATAATGGGAAAAAAAGGAGAATCAAGAGAATTTTGAAAACTTTTGATGATTTTTAAATTTAAAATATTATCATTATTATTACTTTTATTATTATTATTAGATTATTATTATTTTATTTTTATTTTTTTATTATTATTTATTATTTTTATTGTTATTATTATTATAATCATTTTTATTATCTTTTTTTATTATTATCATTCTTATTATTATAAATCTTATTAATTTTTTATTGTTTTATTACATTATTATCTTTTTTTACTAGTAGTAAAAATTGCAAAAATAATTTTTATAACAGTAATATTACTGTAAACGATTTTAAATTAAAAAAAGATATAGATATTTTAAAATATCGTTTTTTTGTTATATTATTGTTATTTTCTATTATTATTGTTGTTGTATTAGTAAGTTGCAAATGTAATATTAAAACTGCAATATTGCAATAATAATGATAATAATGCAATAATGAAATAATAATTGCAATAATGATGAAAATAATTGAAATAGTGATGATAATGATCAAAAGATGATGATAATGATAATATTGAAAATAATCATGATAATAATGATTGATTATTAACGGGAATTTCTCCTATATAATAAAAAGGTAAAGAAATAATTCCCAAAGTCGAAAAGGAAAAATCTAGCGAAATAAGCCTTTTAAGAGTTTATTCGAAAATGATTTTTTTGATTTCTCTGATGATTTTTCAATTTTTAAAGGTAATATGAAAATTTAATTCCAAAATAGTATTTATCATGACAAAAATGAGGAAAAAGTGAGAATAAGAGAAGTTTAATAACATTTGATGATTATTAATATAATCATATATTTATTATTTTTATTTTTATTATTCCCTATATTATTAAATTTTTTTATTATTATTATTATTATTATTATTTATTTATTTTTTTATTTTTATTATTGTTATTATTATTTTTATTGTTATTATTATAATATTATTATTATCATTATTATTATCATTATTATTATTATTATTATTATAATATCGTTATAATATTTTATTGTTATTATTATCATTATATCATTTTTACTTAGTATAATTGCAAAAATAATTTTTACAAACAGAAACAATTTTTGTAATACGATATTAATTAAAATAATGATAGATATTATTATAATATCTTATTTTGTTTTTATTTTTGTTATTTCTATTATTTTGTTGTTTTTTATTATAGTTGCAAAATTATATATTATAACTGCAATAATTTGTATAAAAATGTTTATAATTGCATAATGATGTAAAAATTGCAATAATATGATAATAATTGAAATTTAATGATGATAATGTGATGATAATATAATATTGATTGATAATCATGATATAATGATGATAATAACAGAATTGTCTCCATATATATTAAAAAAAGTAAAAAAATAATTCCCAAAGTCGAAAACGGCAAAATCCGAAATATAGCTTTTAGAGTATACTCCAATATGACGTTTTTTTCTTTTTTCTGATGATTTTGGCAATTATTGGGGAAATAATGATTAATAATTACGAAAATCGTATTAATCTGACAATAATGAGGATAAAAGTGAGAAAGAGAATTTTAATAACTTTTGATGATTTTTAAATATTATCAATTTATCATTATTATTATTATTATTAACTATTATTTTTTTATTATTAATTATTATTATTATTTTTATTATTATTATTTATTATTATTATTAATTATTATTATTATTTTCGTTTTAATATTATTATTGTTATTATTATATTATTATCATTTTACTAGTAGTAAAATTTGCAAAATATTATTATAACATAATAATTACTGTAATAACGATATTAATTAAAAAAATGATATAGATAATTATTTTAATATCGTTATTATTGTTTATTATTGTTATTTCTATTATTATTGTTGTTGTATTAGTATGTTGCAAAATTATATATTATAAATGCATATTGCATAAAAATGATAATAATTGCAATAATGATATAATTTTGCAATAATGATATAATAATTGCAATAATGATGATAATATATAATGATGATATAATGATAATATTGATGATAATAATGATAATAATCATGATAATAACAGAAATTGTCTCCATTATAATAAAACAAAGGTAAAGAAAATATTCCCAAAAGTCAAAACGCGGCAAATCTAGCGAAATATAGCTTTTGAAAGTATACTCCAAAATGACGATTTTCGATTTCTCTGATGATTTTGGCAATTATTAAGGTAATATGATAATAATTACCAAAATCGTATTAATCATGACAATAAGAGGATAAAGTGAGAATAAAGAGAATTTTGAAAAACTTTGATGATTTTTAATATTATCAATATTATCTTATATTATTATTATTATTTTATTATTATTATTATTATTTATTAATTTTTATTTTTAAATCATTTATTATCATTATTATTATTATTATTATTATTATTATTATTAAAATCGTTTTAATTTATATGTTATATTATCTTATTATCTTTTTTACTAGGTATTATTTCAAAAATAATTTTTATAACAGTAATAATTACTGTAATAATGATATTTATAAAAATAATGATATAGATAATTATTATAATATCGTTATTATTGTTATTATTATTGTTATTTCTATTATTATTGTTGTTGTTATTAGTATAGTTGCAAAATTATATATTATAACTGCAATAATTGCAATAATAATGATAATAATTGCAATAATGATGATAATAATTGCAATAATGATGATAATAATTGCAATAATGATGATAATGATGATAATGATGATGATAATGATAATATTGATGATAATCATGATAATAATGATGATAATAACGGGAATTGTCTCCATATATAATAAAAAAAGGTAAAAGAAAATAATTCCCAAAAGTCGAAATAGCTGCAAAATCTAGCGAAATATAGCCTTTTGAGAGTATACTCGAAAATGACGTTTTTTCGATTTCTCTGATGATTTTGGCAATTATTAGGGTAATAATGATAATAATTACCAAAATCGTATTAATCATGACAATAATGAGTATAAAAGTGAGAATAAAGAGAATTTTGATAACATTTGATGATTATTAATATTATCAATATTATCATTATTATTATTATTATTATTATTATTATATTATTATCATTATTATTATTACTATTATTATTATTATTATTATTATTATTATTATTATTATTATTATTATTATCATTATTATTATCATTATTTTTATTATTATTATTATAATATCGTTATTAATATTATTATTGTTATTATTATCATTATTATCATTTTTACTAGTAGTATAATTGCAAAAATAATTATTATAACAGTAATAATTACTCTAATAACGATATTAATTAAAATAATGATATAGATAATTATTATAATATCCTAATTATTGTTATTTCTATTATTATTGTTGTTGTTATTAGTATAGTTGCAAAATTATATATTTTAACTGCAATAATTGCAATAATAATGATAATAATTGCAATAATGATGATAATAATTTGCAATAATGATGATAATAATTGCAATAGTGATGATAATGATCATAATGATGATGATAATGATAATATTGATAATAATCATGATAATAATGATGATAATAACAGGAATTGTCTATATATATAATAAAAATAGGTAAAAGAAAATAATTAACAAAAGTCGAAAAAGCGGAAAAATCTAGCGAAATATAGCCATTTAAGAGTATATTCGAAAATGACGTTTTTTCGATTTCTCTGATGATTTTGGCAATTATTAGGGTAATAATGATAATAATTACCAAAATCGTATTAATCATGACAATAATGAGGATAAAAGTGAGAATAAAGAGAATTTTAATAACATTTGATGATTATTAATATAATCGATATTATTATTATTATTATTATTATTGTTATTATTATTATTATTGTTATTATTATTATTATTATTATTATTATTATCATTATTATTATCATTATTATTATTATTATTATTATAATATCGTTATTAATATTATTATTGTTATTATTATCAGTATTATCATTTTTACTAGTAGTATAATTGCAAAAATAATCATTATAACAGTAATAATTACTGTAATAACGATATTAATTAAAATAATGATATAGATAATTATTATAATATTGTTATTATTATTATTATTATTATTATTATTATTATTATCATTATTATTATCATTATTATTATTATTATTATTATTATTATAATATCGTTATTAATATTATTATTGTTATTATTATCATTATTATCATTTTTACTAGTAGTATAATTGCAAAAATAATTATTATAACAGTAATAATTACTGTAATAACGATATTAATTAAAATAATGATATAGATAATTATTATAATATCGTTATTTTTATTATTATTGTTATTTCTATTATTATTGTTGTTGTTATTAGTATAGTTGCAAAATTATATATTAAAACTGCAATAATTGCAATAATAATGATAATAATTGTAATAATGATAATAATAATTGCAATAATGATGATAATGATGATAATGATGATGATAATGATAATATTGATGATAATCATGATAAGAATGATGATAATAACAGGAATTGTCTCCATATATAATAAAAAAAAGGCAAAAGAAAATAATTCCAAAAAGTCGAAAAAGCGGCAAAATCTAGCGAAATATAGCCTTTTGAGAGTATAATCCAAAAGGACGTTTTTTCGATCTCTCAGGATTTTGGCAATTATTAGGGTAATAATGATAATAATTACCAAAATCGTATTAATCATGACAATAATGAGGATAAAAGTGAGAATAAAAAGAATTTTGATAACATTTGTTATTAATATTATCAATATTATTATTATTATTATTATTATTATTATTATTATTATTATTATTATTATTATTATTGTTATTATTATATTTTTATTATTATTATAATTATTATTATTATTATCAATATTATTATCATCATTATTATTATTATTATTATAATATCGTTATTAATATTATTATTGTTATTATTATCATAATTATCATTTTTACTAGTAGTATAATTGCAAAAATAATTATTATAGCTGTAATAGTTACTGTAATAACGATATTAATTAAAATAATGATATAGATAATTATTATAATATCGTTATTATTGTTATTATTATTGTTATTTCTATTATTATTGTTGTTGTTATTAGTATAGTTGCAAGATTATATATTATAACTGCAATAATTGCAATAATAATGATAATAATTGCAATAATGATGATAATAATTGCAATAATGATGATAATAATTGCAATAATGATGATAATGATGATAATGATGATGATAATGATAATATTGATGATAATCATGATAATAATGATGAAAATAACAGGAATTGTCTCCATATATAATAAACAAAAGGTAAAAGAAAGTAATTCCCAAAAGTCGAAAAAATTGCAAAATCTAGCGAAATATAGCCTTTTGAGAGTATACTGCAAAATGACGTTTTTTCGATTTCTCTGATGATTTTGGCAATTATTAGGGTAATAATGATAATAATTACCAAAATCGTAATAATCATGACAATAATGAGGATAAAAGTGAGAATAAAGAGAATTTTGATAACATTTGATGATTATTAATATTATCAATATTATCATTATTATTATTATTATTACTATTACTATTATTATTATTATTTTTATTATTTTTATTATTTTTATTATTATTATTATTATTGTTATTATTATCATTATTATCATTTTCACTAGTAGTATAATTGCAAAAATAATTATTATAACAGTAATAATTACTGTAATAACGATATTTATTAAAATAATGATATAGATAATTATTATAATATCGTTATTATTGTTATTATTATTGTTATTTCTATTATTATTGTTGTTGTTATTAGTATAGTTGCAAATTTATATATCATAACTGCAATAATTGCAATAATGATGATAATAATTGCAATAATGATGATAATAATTGCAATAATGATGATAATGATGATGATAATGACAATATTGATTATAATCATGATAATAATGATGATAATTACAGGAATTGTCTCCATATATAGTAAAAAAAAGGTAAAAGAAAATAATTCCCAAAAGTCGGAAAAGCGGCAAAATCTAGCGAAATATAGCCTTTTGAGAGTATACTCCAAAATGACGTTTTTTCGATTTCTGTGATGATTTTGGCAATTATTAGGGTAATAATGATAATAATTACCAAAATCGTTTTAATCATGACAATAATGATAAAAGTGAGAATAAAGAGAATTTTGATAACATTTGATGATTATTAATATTATCAATATTATCATTGTTATTATTATTATTACTATTATTATTATTATTATTATTATTATATTATTATATCATTATTATTATTATTATTATTATTATAATATCGTTATTAATATTATTATTGTTATTATTAATCATTATTATCATTTTACTAGTAGTATAATTGCAAAAATAATTATTATAACAGTAATAATTACTGTAATAACGATATTAATTAAAATAAGAATATAGATAATTATTATAATATCGTTATTATTGTTATTATTATTGTTATTTCTATTATTATTGTTGTTGTTATTAGTATAGTTGCAAAATTATATATTATAACTGCAATAATTGGAATAATAATGATAATAATTGCAATAAGGATGATAATAATTGCAATAATGATGATAATAATTGCAATAATGATGATAATGATGATGATAATGATAATATTGATGATAATCATGATAATAATGATGATAATAACAGGAATTGTCTCCATATATAATAAACAAAAAAAGGTAAAAGAAAATAATTCCCAAAAGTCGAAAAAGCGAATCTAGGAAAATTCTTTTGAGAGTTACTCTAAAATATTTTTCGATTTCTATGATTATTGGCAATTATGGGTAATAATGATAATAATACCAAAACGTATTAACATGACAATATAGGATAAAGTGAAATAAATAGTTTTATAATTATGATATTATTTATTCATTATTATCATTTTTATTAGTAGTATAATTGCAAAAATAATTATTATAACAGTAATAATTCCTGTAATAACGATATTAATTAAATAATGATATAGATAATTATTATAATATCGTTATTATGTATTATTATTTTAATTTCTATTAATTATTGTTTTTTTTAATTAGTATAGTTGCAAATTATATATTATAACTGCATAATTGATATAATAATATTATTATTATATGATAATAATTGCAATAATGATGATATAATTATTATTTTGATATATTATTGTTATTGATATATATTATTATTATTATTATATATTATATATAATTATATCAGTAATTTTCATTATTATTAATAATACTATAATATATATGTATAATTATTCATATATCTTTATTAGGAAAATCTAGCGAAAATACTTTTAAGTTATCAAATAATTACTGTAATAACGATATTCATTAAATAATGATATGATAATTTATAATATGTTTATTTTATTATTATTTTGTTCTATATTATTGTTTTTATAATTATAATAGTTGCCAAATATAGTATAAACTGCAAATAAAGAATAATATGATAATAATTGCAATAATGATATATAATATTGCAATAATATATTAATTACATTAATATTATATTATTTTATTATTATATATTGATATTATATATTATTGATGATTATATGATTATATATATGTTAATTAGTAATTGTCTCATATATATAATATGTAATGATTAATATTCATTAAATTATATCTGCATAATCTATAATATACTTTTGATATTATTATATCCAAATTACTTTTTTTGATTTCTTGATATTTTGCAATTATTAGGTAATATGATAATAATTAAAAATATATTAATATACATAATATATAAAGTAATAATGAGAATTTTGATAACGTTTAATGTATTATTAATATTTCAATATTTATTATTATTGATTATTACTATTATTATTATTTTATATTATTATTATTATTATTATTATTATATTATTAATGTATAATTATATATTATTATATTATTATTAATTATTGGTAATAATTATTAATAGTGATAATTATTCATATATTATATATATTAATCATTATTATATCAATTTATATATTATTATAATATGTTATTAATATTATCATATGTTAATATTATCATATACATTTTTCATATAGTAAAAAATGAAAAAATAATTATTCCCAATCGAAAAGCAAAATTACGTAATAACGATTTAATAGAATAATATACAATAATTATTTATATCGTTATTATTTTATTATTATTGTTATTTCTATTATTATTGTTGTTGTTATAAATAGTTTGCAAATATATAATAATGAATAATGCAATAAAAATTGATAATATTGATATGATTAATAATTTCAAATATATGTATATATAATTATTATAATATTATTAATTGCATTATTATTATATTGATGTAATATATGATATTATAATTATTGATTAATATATAATATATGATTATTATTAACAGTATTTCTCCATTATAATTATTAAAAAAGTAAAAAAATTATTCCCAAAATTCAAATCCAAAATTATGTAATATATAGCTTTTAATATAATCTAATGACTTTTTTTTAGATATTTCTCGATATTTTGTCAATATTAGTGTAATAAATATAATAAAAATGTATTAATCATGACAATAATGAGGATAAGTAGAATAAGAGAATTTGATAACATTTGATGATATTAATATTATCAATATTATCATTATATATATATTATTACTATTATTATTATTATTATATTATTATATTATATTATATATTATATTATTATTATTATTGTTATTATGTTATTGTTATTATTATTATGTATTATTATCATTTTTACTAGTAGTATATTGCAAAATAATTATTATAACATAATAATTACTGTAATAACGATATTAATTAAAATAATGATATAGATAATTATATAATATCGTTATTATTGTTATTATTATTGTTATTTCTGTTATTATTGTTTTTGTTATTAGTATAGTTGCGAAAATATATGACTGCAATAATTGCAATAATCATTATAATGATTGCAATAATGATGATAATGATTGCAATAATGATGATAATAATTGCAATAATGGTGATAATGATTATAATGATGTGATAATGATAATATTGATGATAATCATGATAATAATGATGATAATAACGGGAAATTTGTCTCAATATATAATAAAAAAGGTAAAAGAAAAAATTTCCCAAAGTCGAAAAAGCGGCAAAATCTAGCGAAATATAGCCTTTTGAGAGTAAACTCCAAAATGACGTGTTTTCGATTTCTCTGATGTTTTTGGCAATTATTAGGGTAATAATGATAATAATTACCAAAATCGTATTAATCATGAATATAATGAGGATAAAAGTGAGAATAAAGAGAATTTTGATAACATTTGATGATTATTAATCTTATCATTATTATTATTACTATTGTTATTATTATTATTGTTATTATTATTTTTATTTATTATTATTATTATTATCATTATTATTATCATTATTATTATTATTATTATTATAATATCGTTATTAATATTATTATTGTTTATTATCATTATTATCATTTTTACTAGTGTAAAATTTGCAAAAATAATTATTATAACAGTTAAAATTTACTGTAATAACGATATTAATTAAAATAATGATAAAAGATAATTATTATAATATCGTTATTATTTTATTATTTTTTTGTTATTTCAATTATTTTTGTTGTTTTTATTAGTATAGTTGCAAAATTATATATTAAAAACTCCCAATAATTGCAATAATAATGATAATAATTGCAATAATGATGATAATAATTGCAATAATGATGAAATAATTGCAATAATGATGATATGATGATAATGATGATGATAATGATAATATTGATGATAATCATGATAATAATGATGATAATAACGGGAAATTTGGGTCTCCATATATAATAAAAAAAAAGGTAAAAGGAAATATTCCTAAAAGTCGAAAAAGCGGCAAAATCTAGCGAAAATACCCTTTTTGAGAGTATACCCAAATGACGTTTTTTCGATTTCTCTGATGATTTTGGCAATTATTAGGGTAATAATGATAAAATTACCAAAATCGTATTAATCATGACAAAATGAGGAAAAAGTGAGAATAAAGAGAATTTTGATAAATTTGATGATTATTAATATTCAATATTATCATTTTTATTTTTATTATTACTATTATTATTATTATTATATTATTATTATTATTATTATTTTTATTATTATTATTGTTATTTTTATTATTGTTATTATTATTATTCTTTTTATATTATTATTATTATTTATTATTCTTATCTTTATTATTATCTTTATTATTATTATTATTTTTATTATTTATATCGTTATTAATATTATTATTGTTATTATTATATTATTATAATTTTTACTAGAGTATAATTGCAAAAATAATTTTTATAACAGTAATAATACTGTAATAACGATATTAATTAAAATAATGTATAGATAATTTTTAAAAATATCGTTATTATTGTTATTATTATTGTTACTTCTATTATTATTGTTGTTGTTATTAGTATAGTTGCAAAATTATATATTATAACTGCAATAATTGCAATAATGATGATAATAATTGCAATAATGATGATAATTGCAATAATGATGATAATGATGATAATGATGATGATAATGATAATATTGATGATAATCATGATAATAATGATGATAATAACAGGAATTGTCTCCATATATAATAAAAAGGTAAAAGAAAAATTTCACAAAAGTCGAAAAGCGGCAAAAATCTAGTGAAATATAGCCTTTTGAGAGTATACTCCAAAATGACGTTTTTTCGATTTTTCTGATGATTTTGGCAATTATTAGGGTAATAATGATAATAATTTCCAAAATCGTATTAATCATGACAATAATGAGGATAAAAGTGAGAATAAAGAGAATTTTTATAACATTTGATGATTATTAATGTTATCAATATTATCATTATTATTATTTTTATTATTATTATTATTATCATTATTATTATCATTATTATTTATTATTATTATAATATCGTTATAATATTATTATTGTTATTATTATAAATTATTATCATTTTTACTAGTAGTATAATTGCAAAAGATTATTTATAAACGTAATAATTACTGTAATAACGATATTGTTTAAAAATAATGATATAGATAATTATTATAATATCGTTATTATTGTTATTATTATTTTTTTTTCTATTATATTTGTTGTTTATTAGTATAGTGCAAAATTAAATATTATAACTGCAATAATTGCAATAATAATGATAATAATTGCAATAATGATGATAATAATTGCAATAATGATGATAATAATTGCAATAATGATGATAATGATGATAATGATGATGGGAAGGCATAGAAAGTATTCACGCCATTAATTCTGTTTGTTTTAAATTTGGTGAGCTTGCTTTGCATGGCCGAAGGAAGGGAATAATTCATATCTATTGTTTACGACTCGAGGCAAGAATGGGGAAATATGAATAAGAATGTGTGAAAGTGCGGCGATATTAGGATAATGTGCACACGCTACATATAAATATATATTTTACATAAATTTACATATATATATATATGTATATATATATATATATATATATATATATATATACACATGTATGTGTGTGTGTGTGTGTGTGTGCGTGCTTTTGTAGCATCCTCAAACCCCTAACATTTTATATCAGAGATTGTACTGACATGCAAATGAAAAAAAAAAAAGATTAACATAAAAAGCTAACTCCCTAATTTCAGCGGCTTTTTCCTACCCTAAGATTTATTTATTTTAACTTTGCATGTCAGTACAAACTCTGATGTTAAAATTTTGGGGGTTTTGAGGATGCTAGAAGAACGCACGCACGCACGCAAAACACACACACACACACACCACACACACACCACCCCACACACCACACACACCTTCGCTTCTGTTCACCTGCCATGCGTTCCGTTGGACACTTCGTAGCGCTTCGAAGGGCACGTTTTCAACAACGGAATGGCCTGTAACACGAACTGTATTTTGTGTGGCGCACAAGAGCCAGGGTCACGAGAGGTGGTTTCCCTAGCAGAGGGACGCTACATTGTTTACAAACACAGCTAATGTAGAATGTCAAGGAATATTTTTCAGATGAATTCTGCCATATGAACTTTCAAGATCAACTGAAGCCTAGTGGATACTTCTTGATACATATTTAGCTAAACAAAGGATGTCAAATGTGAAAAAAAAAGTGAAAGCATGATTCCTGACTCGATGCCTAGCTGTTGGACCATTAATGGGAAATATGATATGTAACTATATAAAGATAACTGTATAAATATAGCAGAATAAAAGCACAGTAAATGTGTTTAAAAAAAATTGAAAGCACAAATTGACTGATTGAGTTTAGCGAAGATCTAGCTTCGCCGGGCCTCCCATATATATGGCCCGGGCCCGTGTCAGTTATTTATGGCTATCTCGTTTTTTTCTCTGACACTCGATGCTACCTGCAAGTATGTAAGTATGCTGCATAAAACTTTTTACCAGCCCGGCGGCTGTTGCGGGGGTCCTTGTCTCAGAAATTTTGGTGTTTACAATTTTGTAAGTAATGTATCAGGGTGGCGTTCGGCTCGCCACAATGCATGCAAAACCTGTCTGCACATTCAACTGTTTGATAATTGCCTGCGCATTTATAACCTAGTCTGATTCTGTGAAGAAAGATTCGGACCTTACTGATTGTTTCAGAGAGTACCAGTGGCTCATAGCCTGTGGCATCTGAGTTTCCATCTGGTCGAGGGGGAGGATCTCGTTTCCTCTCTGTGAAGCTGCCCGGAGAAAGGCAAAGAGCTGTGGCATTTCACCTTAAGATTGTTTGGCTTGGTTGTATGACCATGGGATTTGGGGGGATACCCCTGCTAATGTCAACTAGTCTGTCAGCAAACTCGTTCCCTTTGATGCGGCTGGGGACCCAATTATGAGTACTCTTCTACCCTGAGCATGAATTTTCGCACTATGGTATGCATAGTTGTCAAGAGGTAGATGTTGTCTTTAGTTAAGTTTTCAGTTGACAGTCACTGGCGGCCCTGGAGTCTATATGTACTTGACGAGGAAGATATGACTCTCCTTTTGACTGCTGTTGGCACTGCAGTAGCAACAGCTTTTTGGAGGTCGAGTGAGTAGGCCGAGAAGGCGGTCACGGTCGCCATGACGACAATGACCCGACTGTTTCAGTCCTGAAAGGGAGGAAGCTGAACAGAGCCAAAGCAGCCAGCCCCACCCTCACCCTAGAACAAGACTCCCCTCCCCACCTCAACCCTGGCCACGCCCTCACAGGCAGAGCCCTCACAGGCTGAATCTGTGCAGCCAGTGCGAGAACAAGCTGACCTTACTCGAGTAAAGTCAGCAAAGAGAAAAAAATACACAGACAAAAACCTGCAGTGAGAAAAGCCAAAACTCACAAAAGTCAGAGCTACCAAAGGTGCTCCACCTCCCAGTGGACCCATGGTTAGCCTAACAAAAAAGTCCCAAACTAGATGAAGATCCCTCAACCAGCGAGGATTTTACAATGGGATTGTCAGACTCCAACACAACTGACTCTGAAAACCGAATATAAAGACGTCTCTGATGTAACTATCACCCAAACAAAATTCATGACACACAATCTAAGCATACTACAGTGGAACATCTATTGCTTCTATACAAAGAATGCCATCGTCCATGCAATAGTGTAACAAGGAACATTGCCAGCTTTAGGAGACATTAACAGAGGGAAAACTGTTCGCTTCTCAGGGTATCAAGTCTTCAGCTGCGAAGTATAGCTGGCAAAAGAGGCTTCATCATTTGGTTAGAGCAACAACCCTTGCTCTGCAATAAAACCCATGCACCGCACTGTGGAGAGGATGTTGAACTCTTGCCATTTAGATTCACTGGCTGGGGGGGCCTTCAAGCTGTACAATGTGAGAGGAAGCCAGGCTGTAAGGGCTTAGACTTCAGCCCGGTCTGTGCTACTACAGCACAAGACCGAGTGATCATAGGGGGAGACTTCAATACAAACCACCCCATCCTGGCTCCCTATAGGGCACGGAAGTGGCAGGTCATTACATAGCCCAAAGTGCTTTAAAACTTTCCCGAGATCGCTCTTCTCAACAGCCAAGAGGCAACACATGTCAAAAGAGGGGTCCTAGACCTCAACCCTTTGGGCATTGCGGATCTGGTAGAGAGAATTAGATGGTGTGTTGATGAGACTGTCACAAGTGACCATTGTGATATGTTACTACCCTTATGGATGCTGGCCCAGCCCAAATGCCAAAAACAAATCCAAGATGGGGAAAAAAGGCAAGGCCAACCGGCAAGCCTTTCAGAATGCCTTGGCCCACTGTCTTAGAAGCAATGTATATTTTATATATATAAAATTATAATATATATATATATAAAGTAATAAGATAAATATATATATAAAATATATATATAAAATATATTTTATATAACGTATATAAGTATTTATATATATATATATAATATATATTAAATATATATATATAAGTATATATATATATAAAATATATATATATATAATATATATATATATATATATACATATACACAAAACACACACACACACACACACACACACACACACACAAAAATATATATATTATATATATATATATAATATATATATATACATAAAAATATTATATATATACTATATACTTATATATATATATATATATATATATATATTATATAATATATAATATATCTCTTTTGTGTGTGTGTATGTGTGTGCGTATGTGTGTGTGTGTGTATGTGTGTGTGTGTGTATGTTTGTGCGGTGTGTGTGTTTGTTGTGTGTGAGTGGTGTGTGGTTTATGTATATATATATATATATATATATATATATATATATATATATAAAATATATTATATACTTATATATATATAAAATTTTATATATAAAATATATATATTTTATATATATATTTTATATGTGTGTGTGTGTGTGTGTGGGGTTGTGCGTGGTGTGTGTGTGTGTGTGTGCGGTGTGTGTTTCTTAGGTACATATATAAAAATATATAATATATAATATTTTAATATATATATATATATATATTAAAATATATATATTTGTGTGTGTGTGTGTGTGTGTTTGTGTTTGTGTGAGTGTCAGTGTCAGTGTCAGTTGGGCTGTTTGTGTGTGTGTGTGTGTGTGTAAACGTGTGTGTTGCAAATAAACCCGAAATTCGAGGACTAGGCGATTTTCAGGGGATACGATGATAAAAACTACATTCAGGGTTGGGCTATGATACAACTCAATTTCAGGGCGTCTATGATATATATATATTTTAATATAATATATATATATATATATATATGTGTGGGGTGTGTGGGGTGTGTGTGTGTGTGTTGTGTGTGTGTGTGTGTATGGGAGTAGATGTAAAGAGCGTAAGATTTTTTTTTTGGGGAACGTACAAGTAGAGTGCAAAGAAAAAGCACCCGTATGGAGAGCGGATGTGACGGAGTGTGCACGAGCCCCGTATGAATGAAATCTAAACCAACAGAAGATTCATTTTTTTTAACTCTTATAACGAATGCCACACTATATATTATTTATTATTGGGACAGACTAAAACGAATGTAGAAAAAAAGTATGTAGTAAAAAGAATGACAAGCTAACACTATAAATAGTGGGATGATACGGTTTTTAGCAAATCAAAGGAATGTCGTGTTTCCCGTGTTGAAAATGGAATGTCAGTTTTTCCCGGCTGAAAGGAATGTCATGTTTCAATATCCAAAAGTGGAATGTCAGTGTACTGGTTTGAAGTGGAATAT
>NW_023643242.1:0-9338 GCF_015228065.2 Penaeus monodon | reverse complement strand
TTTTATCTTAAAAAAAAAAAAAAAATTTAAAAATTTATAAATAATTTTTTTAAAAAAAAAAAAAAAAAAAAAAAAAAAAAAAAAAAAAAAAAAAAAAAAAAAAAAAAAAAAAAAAATTTATTGGGGGGGGGGGGGAAAAAAAAAAAATATAATTTTTTTTATTTTTTTAAAAAAAAAAAAATTAAAATAAAAAAAAAATTAAAAAAAAAAAAAAAAAAAAAAAAAAATATTTTAATTAAAAATTAAAAAATATTTTATGAAAATTTTAAATTTTTTTTTATTAATTTTTTTTTTTATAAATTTTGGAGGGAAAAGGGGGGGGGGGGGGGGGGGGGGGGGGGGGGGGGGGGGGGGGGGGGGGGGGGGGGGGGGGGGGGGAAAAAAAGAAAAAAAAATTTGGAGTGGGGGGGGGGGGGGGGGGGGGTTTTGGAAAAAATTGGGGGGGGGGGGGGGGGGGGGGGGGGAAGGGGGGGCTAAGGGGGGTGGAAAAAACAAAAAGGGGGGGGGGGGAGGTAAGGGGGGAGGGGCGGGCGGGGGGGGGGCGGGAGGGGAGGGGGGTTAAACGGGGAGGACCGCGGAAAATGCCCCAAGCAAACTGTTTAGGTGGTGGGTTTTGGGTTGTTTGGTTTTTGGGGGGGGGGGGGGGGGGGGGGGGGGTGTGGCGTGTGGTGGTGTGGTGATTGGTGTTGTTTGGTTGTTGTTTTTTTTTTGTGTGTGTGGTGGTGTGTGGTGTGTGTGTGTTGGGGGTGGGGTGTGTGGGGGGGTGGGGGTTGGTGTGTGTGTGTTGGTGTGGTGTGTGGTGTGTGGTGGTGTGTGTGTGGGTATGTGTGTGGTGTGGGGTGTGTTTTGTGGGGTGTGGGTTTGTTGTTGTGTGTGGTGTGTTTTGGTTAAGTGTTTTTTTGGTTCTTAAAAAAATTGTTTCAATGCGAGAGAATGCAAAGTCGTGGCCCCGTCTGTTATTTAAAATTATGCAAATTTTTTAAATTTGATGCACTTTTTTGGCAAACGCGTTTAGTTGGTTGTTATTTTCCCAATTATTTTTTTTGGGAAAAAATGAGTTTTTTGAATTTTCTCGCCTCTTTTTCCTTTAAACTTTTTACAGGCCCTTTGCCCTTTTGGTAAAAGATTAAAAAGGGCATCCAGTCTAATTTCCTTTTTCCGTAAAAAAGGGGAAACTTTGGGTCAGTCATCCCTTTTCCTTTTCTTTTCCCAAAGAGTAAGTCCTTTTTTCGGAGCCCATTTCGAGCCTATCTCTGAGATTTCGGTGCCCGTTTTGTGGCTGCTCTTTGAACTTTTTTCAATTTCTGCATCTTTTTTTTTGGGGACCCCTCTCAGCCCCGGGGCTCAGACTAGTTCTTAGATGGCTGAAATGATTTCACTCCCAAATATCTTCCCACAAAACGAATGCTCCTTATGTTGGCAGCAGCCCAAGCATTTTGTGGATTTTTCTTTTAATGATTTTTTGGGGGACTAGGTTCCGCTATGATTATCCCAAAGGGTCTTTCCCTTAAATGCTGGTTTAAATCGTTCTCAAAATTGTATTGTTTTAGGGGACGTTTTTTATTTTTTTTCTAAATTACTACGTGGATTTATTGGTGTGAGTTCTGTTTCCGAGACAACTCCACACGAATAAATTCGATGGCACTTTGGAGGCATTGACAGAGACGTCTTTTATTTTTTTTTTGAAATTTCGCGTCTTTTGCAAACAATCAGACAACTATGGGGGTTATTTTTAACATTGATGAAAAAGTAAACAAAAATCGGCCCCCAAGCCCGATCCTTTTGAGGTACCCCGAGTGAATTGTTGCCATGTAGAGTGCCCCTTAAGGTACCCCCCCCTTCTGAAGAAAGTTTTTCCATCCTTTTGAGGGTTTGCCTTTAAAACCCTAGGTTTTCAAATTTTCCCATTTTGGTTTTTAGAGACACCTTTCAAATCCCTTTTTTTTAAAAGTCAAAGATCCCCAATCCCCCAGCCGTCTCTTGAATATTTAGAAACCTATAAAACGATTTGTACACATGAGTTCCCCCCCTAAACAAAGCATTTTTTATATTATATGTGTTTTTAAAATTTTTACAACCCCCCTTTTTTGATTACCCTTTTAACAGTGGTTAAAAATTTGGGTCTAAAATTTAGGGGTTTGTTTAAGGCAATAACAAAGAACCCTTTTTTAAATTTACGGGCTCTGCTGAGTCTTGTCAACCTTTTGTAGTCTTCATTCATTTTTTTTAAGTGATTTTTTTCGATGTTTGATTTACGTTGTAGGTTTTGCTTGACAGTTCAAAGTAGGGGGCCAGACAAGCACTGACTAAAATTTTCTCATTTGGTTTCCACATTTCCCCCTTTTTTAAAACAATTTTTTTTTTGCCTTATGGCGTAATCTGTTTTTTTCCTTTAGTCTTATTTTTTTAATATTTAAGGGAAGAGCTTTGGTTTTTTTACATTTTTTGATATTAGTTTTTTTGGTTTTTATCCAATCATTTTTGGCCATTTCTTGCCTCGTTTGAATCAAGATACTTTTTTTTTTTTTTTTTGTGTGGTGTTTGTGTTTTTGCTCGTTCTTTTTTCCCCTTTACAATATATTATTTACACACACACACACCTTTTAGTTCCTCCCTTTTGAGTGAAAATAAAAAAACGGAATTCCCAAGCCCAGTTCTGCCTGGCCACACGCGTCCCCCCTTTTTTAGCGTTAGTATTAAGTTTTCATAAAAGGGAAAATTTTTTTCCTCCCCTTTTTTTTGTCTTTTCATTTTGTTTTATGGGGAAGTATTTACTTTTAATTCCCCTCTTAAGAAACATTTTTTCTCTCTCTCTCTCTCTCTCTTTTCCCCTCCTCCTCCTCTCTCTCTCTCCCCTTCTCTCCTCTCTCCTCTTTTTTATATGTTGTGATATATTATATTAAAATATATATATATTTTTTTTTTTTTTGTGTGTGTGTGTGTGGTGTGTGTGTGTGTGGGGGTTGCGTAACATAACACTGCACATTATGTTTATATAGCTGTTTGTTTGTTATTTATTTATCAAAACACCACTCACTCACTCCTCACTCACTCACTCCCCCACCACACACACACACACACACACCACCCCAAAACACACACACACAAAACCCCCATTACACCACAAACAAAAACCCCACACACCACACACACAAACCCCACCACACAAACACACCCCAACACAAAAACACACACAACAAACACCACACACACAACAAACACCCCCAAAAAACCAACAACCAACAAACCTATATTCATATAAAATTTATAGGCATACAAAAAAAACATATATACACAATACAATGTTTCCCATGCCCCTTTTATCGGGGTTTATAAATCAAAAACCCTGGGGTACGTGTAATGGAATTACCTGCAACAGGAAAACATTTAATGTCGAGGGGCCCCCCAGATGTTTTTCCCAGGAACCAAAATAAAAAAATGTCGACGAAAAAGGCGAGCGGTTTTCGATAAAAAAAAAGGGGGGGAAAACCTCAATAACGTTATTTTTCGGGGGGGGAAACCTGGGGGGGGGAAAAGGAAAAAGGGGGTTAACTTTAAGTGGGAAAAAGGGTGCGTTTGGTTTTTTGAGGTACAGTGATGTGTGCTTCTGTATTGTAACTAGCTAATTTGGGTTTAATTTTTTTAGCATTTTTACACACACACACCCACACAAAACACAACACACACACACACACACACACAAACACACACACAAACACAACACACACGTGCGCGGAAATATGAGAGATACATAAAGACTAGAAAATGAAAATATTAGTTTAGTAAATATTTGATAAAGTATGAGCAAAATTTAAGGAGAATGTGAAAAGATCTGAACATATTCTAGAAAGTGAACAGCAATACCAAAGCGCGAGGCAGAAGACAATAACGTAAAAGCAGGGGTTTAAGATTTTAAAATGAATTGAAAAAAAATTAAAATTAAATGCAATGGAAACCCGTAAAATGAAATCTTATAGCGGAAGAGAGAGAGACAAATGAAAGAAAAAAAAATTAACGTTGAGAACTACAAACCAAAATAAGCGAAAAGCAAGTAAACATTTTTTTTTTCCATTCTCCTTTCCCCTCCTCTCTCCCCCCCTTTCCCCCTTCCCTCTCCCTCCCCTTTTCCCCCCTTTTATCTCTCCCCCCTCTTTTCCCCCTCCTTCTCCTCTTCCCCTCCTCCCCTTCTCTTCCTCCTCCTCCTCCCCTCTCCTCCATCCCCCTCCCCCTCCCTCCCCCCTCCTTTTCCCCCCCTCCTCCCCCCCCCCCCCCCCCCCTCCCCCTCCTCCTCCTCCTCCTCCCCCTCCTCCCCCTCCCCCTCCTCCCTCCTCCTCCCCCTCCCCCCTCTTTCCTCCCCTCCCCCTTTTCCCCTTCCCCTTTCCTCCTCCCCTCCTCCCCCTCCTCCCCCCTCCTCCCCCTGATAGAAAAATAGAACAAGAACCTAACTGTTAAACAAAAGATTTAAACTGTGTGTGTTGGTGTGTGGGGTGTGTGGTGTGTTGGTGTGTTGTGTGTGTGTGTTTGTGTGTTTGTGGTGTGTGTGTTGTGGATTATCTGAACGAATGTACATAAGATCTATTAAAAACCAAACGGGATAAAAACATTTTTTTGTTCGTTTTTTTTTTTGATTTTGTACGATTTCACACGTGAATCATGATAGCACATTAGTTTTTTTTTAAAAGGATTCCACCCTGCTGTGGACCCGAATCAGCCCTTAGCCCCAAATTATGTGTTTTCTGCGTGAAAGGAGGAAAGGGAAAGGAAACCCGGAATTTTCCAGAGTGGTAAGGCTATGTTTTAATGTAATTAATTAATGTTTTTTGAGAAATAGGATACGCAAACAAGCCGATTTTTATAAGAAAAAAAGAGATCTTCCCGTTTCATCGCTCAGTGAGTAAAGACGTCACGATGTAAACAAATGGTCTGGCGGCCATTTCAGTAGCGCTTTACTGTAATAAGTGGGTTTCCTATTTCTTAGGCGTTTTTTGGACACATCCCCTTACTGGAGATTAATGCGCAGACCGTGCCCTATTTCGGTTTTTTTACAAGTGGCCGTATTCTCGTGCTAAAAAACAGTTCATGCTAACAAAAACGGGTCAAGTTTACCAGTAAGCTCTAACAGCGCTAAAATCTATGAAATGCCAGGGAAAACCCTGTTTTTTTTGCGTGATTGGGGGAAGGAGGTAAAAGTTTAAGATAGTTTTAACAACCAGACGTTTTTGCATCACATTTCACAGAGGATCATGACTATTTTAGCTTTTTAATTTTTAAGGGGACAAAAAAAAAATAGATAAATAAAAAAATTAAAAAAGAAATACCAAAATTCAAGCTTTTTGTGTTTAAAAAAAAAGGGGCTTATTATAACATGGCTCCTCAATGAAGTTTTGGGGGACCCGGGGAATAAAATTTTCCCCAAAAATTGTAAAATGAGTTTTTAATGAATAACTGAGTTTATGATTAAATGCACAATGGAAAAACAATCACAAAACAGATAGGCCATTTGGGACAAAGAGGTTCTGAAAATGAACACTACAAATTTCAGTTCCTAGCGTTGACCTTCCCAGGGAAAAATTTGACCGGGACATTAAAATGGAGGAGCCCCGGAGAGTATGGACTTTGTAATGGGCGGGTCTGGTGTTTTGGAGCAGCTTCAGGTCTGCTCGCGCGGGGAGATAGCTTGGGGGCGCTATGGGGGGGTTCTTGGCTGGAAAAAATTTGGGACGGACTTATGGCGGATTTTGTGGTTGTGGGGGGGGGATGTGGGGATGTGTGTTTATTATAAATTTTATAAATATTAATTTTATAAAAATTTTTTATATATTTTATATATATATATATTATATATAAAACAAAAAGTATGGTTTTATATATGTATATACATTGTGGTATATATAACATAACATATTACATAAAACACACGGGGTGTGTATGTGTGTGTTTAAGTATACATGATGTTGTATGTATATACATTTATTTTTGAGATTTCAGAGTATCTTAGGCATTCAACAAAACACACACCAGTTTTTAGTCGACTCGCTTCTGAAGTGAAGCCGTTGTTGGGAGGGGGTCGTTCTCTGCCGGGCATGAAAGGGAAAAATTAAAGCAGTTAGGTCTCGCTTAATTAGGATTAACGAGGGAGATTTAAGGGAAAACGTGGGGTTTAACCACACACGTGCTATTGCAAAAAAAAGCATGGGGGAAGTAAACCCAAATCCTACACGATGTAAAACAAGCGGCTCTGTTATCTGTACGGAAAGTTAAAAAAAGAAGAGAGAGAGAGAGAAGGAGAGAGGTTGAGGGGAGAGAAAAGGGGGAGGGGGGGAAGAGAGAGAGAAGAGGGAAAAGGGGGAAGAAGGGGAGAAGGGGAGAGGGAGAGAGAGAGAAAAAGGAAAAGGGGGAGAGAGGAGGGGAGGAGGGGAGGGGGGAGAGGAGGGGAGGGAGGGAAAAGAGAGGGAGGGAGAAGAAGGGGGAGAGGAAAAAAGGAAGGAAATGGGGGGGGAAGAAAAAAGGAAAAAAAGGGGGGAAAAGGGGGGGGGGAGGGGGAAAAAGAAAAGGAAGGAAATAGGGAGGAAGGGGAGGGAAGAGGAGAGGGAAAAAAAAAGGGGGATAGAAGGAGAAGAAAAAAAATCAGAAAAAACAATTTGATACTTTCGAAAACAGGAATAAAACAAGTTAATCTGCGGATTTTTGAAAAAAAAAATTAGCTGGACAGGAAAAAAAAGTTCATTCTCATCTTGTCGAAGTCTCTTGAGTCATGGTGTGTTCTTGGGAAGAGGAGTTCTGCTTGAGTTTCTCTGTTTGAATAGTTCTGTTTATAATATATTTTTTCCTTTTTTTTACTCTGGTTTATGTAAAAGGCAGAAAGCTGGTCAGTTTGGAATCGCAAAACTCTTTTTTTTCCTTTTTGCTTTCCTTTTCCCCCCCCCTTCTCTCTCTTCTCTTTCTTTTTTCTCTCCCTTTCTCTCTGTTTGGGTTTTCTCTCCTCTCTCTCTCTCCTCTCTCTCCTTTTCTCTCTCTCTTCTCTCTCTCTCTCTCTCTCTCTCTCTCTCCTCTCTCTCCCCTCTTCCCCCCTCCCCCCCTCCCCCCCCTCCCCCCCTTTCCCCCCCCCCCCCTCTCTTGGTTGTTTTTACATGCCGACTTTAATGTATTTATTTTTAACATCAAAAGACTTAGAAAGAATTATCCCAGGGAGGTTGCACACAATACCCAATAGGCCCAAAGAGATCAGATACAGAAAATTTTTGGGGAGTCTTGGGAAACCCTTTTATTTTCAATTTTTAAACGGGGGCACGTTTTTTTTTGTAGAGGAATGCGTGTGTTTAAAGTGTTGTATAGTTGGTATATGTATCGTGTATGTGGTTAGTATGTTTTTGGGGTATGGTCTATGTTTGTGTCTAAAGTATGTGTGTATAAATCGTATAGGTTGTATGCCGTATATGTATGTAGGTATGATATCTTTTTTTGTGTGTGTGTTTGTGCGTGTATGTGCGTGTGCACGGCGCGTGCGGGGCGTGTGTGTGGTGGGGTTTTGTGGTGTGTGTGTGTGTGTGTGTTTGGGGTGTGTGTGTTTTTGTCTTGTTTGTGTTTGTGTGTGTATATGTGTGGTATATATGTATGTAGGGCCCATCGATATGACGGTTATCACGCGATCTTTGGAAAACGAGGGCCCTACCCCCGTCGCACCGACCCTCTTTGTCAGCCCCCCGCAGCCTAAGTCCCCCCCCCCCTCTTGCGTCGTGGCGCCGAACCCTCGTCCTGAGAGGGGAAACCGGGGGGGACAGCTCTATTTGGCGTTATTTGGGGGCGGGAAAATTTGCTTTTTTAGCTCCAAAAATTTATGTTTTATTTCCCACCCGGACGGACAGGAGGCTCCTCGGGGGATGGCGGGGGGGGTGCTGTGTCGGTGCTGTGGGTGGTGCCGGCGGGCGGGGGGGGGGGGGTTTTTCAAGGGCTG
Source organism: Penaeus monodon (assembly GCF_015228065.2). Classification (NCBI taxonomy): domain Eukaryota; kingdom Metazoa; phylum Arthropoda; class Malacostraca; order Decapoda; family Penaeidae; genus Penaeus; species Penaeus monodon. The sequence goes on along the minus strand of NW_023643242.1, from coordinate 1,384 downwards.
TGGCTGGTGCCCGGGGGGGGGGTGGGGGTTGCGAGGTGCGTGGGTGGTTTCCCGGGGCGAGGGGTGATTTTCGGGGGCTTTTGGGTGGTTGCCGGCGGCCGGGGGGTGGGTGGTTGCGAGGTGCGGGGTGGTGCGGCGGGCGAGGGGGAGTGGGTGGTTTGGAGGTGCGTGGGGTGGGCCCGGGGGGCGTGGGGGTGGGTGGGGTTGCGAGGTGTGTGGCGTTGGTTGCCGGCGGGCGAGCGGGGGGGAGTGGGGGGTTGCGAGGTGCTGTGGCGGGTTGCCCGGGGGGCGAGTGGGGGTTGCGAGGTGTGTGGCGTGGTTGCCGGCGGGCGAGCGGGGAGTGGGGGGGTTGCGAGGGCTGGGGCGGGGTTTGCCGGGGGGAGCGGGCGAGTGGGTGGTTGCGAGGTGCTTTTGGCGGGGGTTGCGGCGGGCGGGGCGGGCGAGTGGGTGGTTGTGAGGTGCTTTTTATCTCTCTATGTGGTTTTGGTGAGCTTATTGATCGTGCGGTTGTGATGCTGGTAGATGCTGTGGTGCGTTTTTCGGTTTGACATTTTGGAGCGCCCCCCATAATCAAGTTGTGGGGGGTTGCAGGGGTGGTTATGGGGGATGTGTGGAGGTTTTTAGTTGGGGGAAAAAAAATAGTTTATTATTTATTTTTTTTGTGTATTTTTATTATATCGTGCCTGAGCAGTGGAAAATTTTATTTTTTTTGGCATACATTGTGTAAGTACGGTAGAAATAATGTTTTGTGTTTAATGACGCGTCAAACATTGAATCTGTAAAATATCATAGTTTAAATGCACTATAACAAGAATAAAAACGTACCTATTAACACAAGTGTATTATAACTTAATCAAGGGAAAATGATTTTGTTTATAAAATTAAAAGGGCGGGGGTAGTTGGGTGGTTTTTTTTTTTTTTTTTTTTTTTTTTTTTTTTTTTTTTTTTTTTTTTTTTTTTTTTTAAAACCCTTTTAAATTTTTTTTTTTAAATTTTTTTAAAAAAAAAAATTTTTTTTATTTTTTTTTTTTAAAATTTTTTTTTTTTTTTTTTTTTTTTTTTTTTTTTTTTTTGTACCCGGGGAAAATTTTTAAAAAGGGGGGGGGTTTCCCCTTTTTTTTTTTTTTTAAAAAAAGGGGGAAAAAAAAAAAAAAACCCGGGGAAAAAAGTTTTGAAATTAAAACAAAAGAAGGGGGTTACCCGAGGGGGGCGATAGTTAAAACCCCTTTTTTTTAAATTTTGTAAGCCTAGTTTTCCGAAAGGGGGCAAAACTTTTTTATTAAAAAATTTGGTTTATTAGGGACCTTGGTTTTTTTTTTTTTTTTGGGGGGGGGGGAGAAAAAGGAGGGGAAAAGAAGGCGAAAAGAAGGGGGAAAAAGAAAAG
>NW_023643241.1:5000-9339 GCF_015228065.2 Penaeus monodon | reverse complement strand
GTGTTGGGGTTTTTTTTTTTTTTTATATATGTATACACACACACACACACACAACACACACACACACACACACACACAAAAAATTATATAAAAATAAAATAAATAATATATAATAAATAAAAAAAAAACCAATATAACACAAAAACACTTTAACACAAACACAACACACACACAACACAAAACACCACAACCCCACAACCCCCCCCACACCCCCACACAACACACACACACACCATACCAAATAATATTATATATTATATATATAATAAAATTAATAAACATATATATATAATTATTGTATTTTATTTTAAAATTTTTTTTTTTGGTGTGTGTGTCTGTGTGTGTGTGTGTGTTTGGGTGTTGTTTGTTTTGGTGTTGGTGTGTTTCTTTATTGTTGGTAGGTGTGTCTGTTTTTGTGTGTGTGTGTGTGTGTGTGTGTGTGTATGTTGGTGTGGTGTGTTTGTTGTGTGTGTGTGTGACTCACCTTTATTATGTGATTTTAAAAATATGTGTTGGGGTTTTGTGTGTGTGTGTTGCCCATGTGTGTTGTGTGTTGTGTGTGTTTTTTGGGGTTTGTGGTGGGTTTTTAGGTCTTTTGTGTGTGTGTGTGAGTGTGTGGTAGTCTTTGTTGTTATATATTTTTTTAAATATATTATAAAATATATATATTATGTATATATATTATGTGTGTGTTGTTGGTGTATGTGTGTGGTGTTTTGTGTGTATGTGTGGTTTTTAATTATATATATATATATATAATATATATATATTTTATATATATATATATATATGTATATTAAATCTATATATATATATAAAATAATTTTATATGTGTGTGGTGTGGTGTGTGGTGTGGTGTGTGTTGTGTGTATGGCTGTTGTGTGGGTTTTTATGTTATGTGTGTGTGTTTTTTTTTGTGGTGTGTGTTGTGTACAAGTTTTGTATGTGTGTGTTTTGTGTGTGTGTTTGGGTGTAATATGAATATAAAAAATTTTAATATTAAAAATAAAATATATATAAAATTTAAATTTAAAAAAAATATACAAAAAAATATATTAACACACAAAAACACTTAACCAAACACACACACCACACACACACCAAAAACAAAATAGATATATAATTTATATATATATACTAAAATAAAAATAAAATACAAATAATAAAATTATATATATATACAACATGTGTGTTGTGTCTTGGTGTGTGGTTTTTGCGTGTGCGTGTTTTGGGTGGTGTGTGTGGGGTGTTTCTTTATGGGTGTTATGTGTGTCGTGTTTTTATACTGGGGTTATATGTTTTTTTGTTTTTTATGTTTTGGTGTGTGTGTGTGGGTGTGTGTGTGTGTGTTTGTGTGTGTGGGGTGGGGGGGTTTGTGGTGTGTGTTTTTTTGTGGTTTTGTGTGTGTGTGTGTTGGGTGTTGGGTTTGGGGGTTTATAATAAAAATAATTAATATTATATATATAATTATATATATATATAATTATTTGGTGTGGGGGTGTGTGTGGTGTGTGGTGTGTGTGTGTGTGTGTGTGTGTGTTTGTGTGTTTGTGTGTGTGTGTGTATGTTTATGTGGGTGTGTGTGTTTATGTGTTGTGTGCATGTGTGTGTATTTTGTGTGTGTGTGTGTGGTGTTTGGGTGTATATATGTATAATATATATATACATATAATATAGACACATAAACACATAAACCCACACACACACACAAACACACACACAACATATATATATATATATATAATAATATATAAAATATATAATATATTAATATGTATATATATACATTATATATATAAAATATATATATATATATAATATATATACTTTATATATACTTATTATATATATATATATATATATATATATATATATGTGTGTGTGTGTGTGTGTGTGTGTGTGTGTGTGTGTGTGGGGTGTGTGTGTTTCGGTGTATATATATATATATATATATATATTATATATATATATATACCCCACAATAATATATACATAAACACATTAACACAAACATACACACACACACATACACACACACACATACACAAATATATATATATATATATATATATATATATATATATACAATATATATAAAATATATATATCATATATATGTTATATATATGTGTGTGTGTCTGTGTCTGTGTGTGTGTGCGTGAGCGTTTTGTATGTGTGTGTGTGTGTGTGTTTGTTTATGTGTGTGTGTGTTTGTGTGTGGTGTGTGTGTTTATGTGTGTGTGTTGTGTGTGTGTGTTGTGTGTGTTTTTGTGTGGTGTGTGTGTGTGTGGTGTGTGTGTGTGTGACTCAGCATTATATATATGATGTTACTAAAATATGTGTGGGTGTGTATTTGTGTTGTGTGTGTGTGTGTCCATGTGTGTATGTGTGTCTTTGTGGTGTGTGTGTGTGTGTGTGGTGTCTAGGTGTGTTTGTGTGTGTGTGCGTGTGTGTATGTCTTTGAGTGTGTATATATATATTATATATTATATATATAATATATATTGTGTGTGTGGTGTGTGTGGTTGTGTGTGTTTTGTGTGGTGTGTGCTTTATACACATATATATATACACCCCACATAAACCACACACCACACACACACACACATATATATTTTAATAATATATATTATATATATATATATAGAAAAAAAAAAAAAAATATATTTTTTTTTTTTTTTTTTTTTTGTGTGTGTGGTGGTGTGTGGGGGTGGGGTGGTGTGTTATGTGCGTTGTGTGTGTATGTGGTTTTTTGTGTGTGTGTGTGGAGGTGAGTGTGTTTGTGGTGTGTTTTTTATATATATATAAAATATATATATATATATATATATATAATATTTATATATATATATATTTTATATATATTTTTATAATATACAAAATTTTTATAACATAATAATATAATATTATATAATTATTTATATACAATAATATATATAATAATTATATTATTTTGTGTGTTGGTGGGTGTGTTGTGGGGTGTGGTGTGTTTCTGTGTGTGTATTGGTGTGTGTTTTTTTTGTCTTTGTGTGTGTGGGGGTTGGGGTGTGGTGTGTGGGTGTGGGGTGTGTGCACCCAGCTTTATATATGTATGTACTAAAATAGGTATGTTGTGTTGTGTTGTGTGGGTGTGTGTGTGTATATATTATATATATATTTATATATTATATATTTTTGGGTGGGGTGTGGGTGTGTGTGTGGTGTGTGTGTGTTTGTGTTTTGATGTGGGTTGGGTGTGTGTGTGTGGGTGTGTGTGTGTGTGGGTGGGGTGTTTTTGAGTGGAGGTGTGTATGTTGTGTTGTGTTTATATATATATATAAAAATATATTATATATATATATATAATATATATATATATACATTTTAAATTATTATATAATATATAAAATATATATTATATATATATATATATATATATATATATATATATATAAAATTTATTGTTGTGTGTGTGTGTGTGGGTGTATGTAAAGTTATAATATATAAATATATATTATAATATAAAATATACTATATATAATATATAAATATATATTGTGTGTGTGTGGGGGGTGTGTTGTGTGGGGGTGTGGGTGGTGTGTGTTTTTTTGGTGTGTAGGTTTGTGTGTGTTTTTTTTCCCCGTGTGTGGTGTGGTTTGTGTTTTGGTGTGTGTGTGTGGGGGTGGGGGTGTGGGTGGTTGTGTGGGTTTGTTGTGCGTGTGTGTGGGGACTCAGTTTTATAGTATGTACTAAAATAGTGTGTGTGTTGGTGTCGTGTGTATGTGTGTGTGGGTTATATATAAAAAAATACAATAATATATATATATATATATATATAATGTTATATATATGTGTGTGTGTGTGGTTGTGTGGGTGTGTTGTTGTGTGGGGTTTTTGTGTTTTTGGTGTTTGTGTGTGTGTGTGTGTGTGTAGTGTGTGTGTGGTGTTTGGTTTTTTAAATGTAAAATTTATATATACATAATATAGAACATAAACACAAAACACACACACACACACAAAAAAAAACTATATATATGATAATATTATATAATAATATATATATATATATTTTATATATAATATATATATGAGTGGTGTGTGTGTGTTGGGGAAATAGTTATATATATATAATATTTTATATTATATAATATATAATATTACAACACAAAATTTTAATATAATATATAATATAAAAATATATATATATATATATATATAATTATATATAATAAATCCATTAACACAAACTACCACACACACATAACAAATAAAATTTTTATAATATATATATAATATATATATATATAATATTTTTAAAAAGATATATAATATATAATTATTATAAATATAGTATAAAATA